>NC_137140.1:21894347-22056539 GCF_949319135.1 Squalius cephalus | reverse complement strand
AGCAGGAACCAATCAGCTGCGCCCTATAGAGAATCATACGACTGCAATCAGTTTGAGTTAAGGACCTATTAGCCTGCGCCATCTTGAGTTTCATGACAAAACTTTGCATATATCAATGTCATTAGAAAAGTTCCCAAAATAAAGGCATGAACGTTTTAATGTGACCTTCATATATAACAGAAAAAAAAAAATGTTACTGGTACCATATGTCATACAGCGCTGCCCAAAAGCCTTTAGCTTGGACAAAAATGTGTTAGTTTAACAAAAATCACCCCCTGGGACACAAAGTTGTCAAAATCTGAAGAAACACCCATACACAGGTGTCATGCATAGTCAGGTTTTTGAGGCACCCAGAAGTGAAAAACACAAGTACACTATTGATATTTCTACTGATTCAGGTGTTGATTATGATCAGAATCTGATTCACAGGAAAAAAAGATATACATCATTCCGCTATTTGGATACAAACAGGAGAAAGAGGGAGAGGACACAGGAGAAAGTTCTGGAAAGCCAGAATGGTAGTTTGGTGCCAGACCGGACAGCGTTCCGGATGCCACTCCACCTGGGAAAGTGACTGAAGTGGAGCAACTCTGGAAAAATAAGGGGGGTAAATTAGGACGATAATTAAAACAGAGTGCTGACAGAAGGAGAGAAGTTCAGCCAAGAGTCTGGTACAACAAACACTCAGTTGCCTTGTGACGTCGGTCTAGTCGTACGGTACCTACTGGCTGGAAGACTTCAGGACATGTCACAAAATCACTAACGGTATACTTACGGAGGTGACACTCCGTGTCAATGGTGTAAAACAAACAAAATGCTGCCGAGAAATAACAGGAATTGCAAGAGCATGTAGCAATTATGCTTTTGAATCTTAATTTTTTGAGGCCATTTACACATCTAAAGACGTTCAGACAGGTTGTATTTGCCTAGTCATTTGGTTTTTAATATTAAATGCAGGCTGGGGAAGTTTACATCAAGCGTAACAGGAAATGCAGACACCACTGCATATTATTTTGAGAACCTCATTCTGACAGCAACCCCAGCAGCAAAGACACATGCATAAAGTATTTTCAGCAAACAGAGCTGTTCTTTGTTTAGATGGTACACACTGCTCAGCTCTCAGTCTCCATGTGTGTCTCTGTGGCCCTCAGTCTCTTTTCAGGCTTTCGTGTAGAGCAGACACTCCTCAAACACACCGGCCCACACGCATACACAAACACAATAAACAGTGGCGCCTGTCTTCATCTTCATTTATTCCCCGACCAAAACACACACACACACACACGGTCACGCACATGCACCCGTACACACACAAACAGCCTTTCTCTGAGGAACGCAAATGCTAAAAGTTCTGTGAGTGTTATTCATCAGTGTTTTGAGACAAATGTATAGAGACACCATTCATCTGTTTGATTTACTGTGTGAAAAGCACTTCATTCACACTGTGTCCACAGATCGGCCAGTCACACTTGTCCTCAAATCACTTTCTTACATGGGTTAGCTGGTGTCTTCACAAGTTTTCTGACACATTACCTACACACATCATGCCTGAAAGGAAGTGAGTCGCACTGTTAAGAGACCCTTTCGCCCGGCGGGCACATGGTTTTTCCAAACAGAGCCCTCGTTGAGGCAAAGTGATAAAAATCAGGTGGGAAAAGTTACACTCTGAATAACATAGCGCATTTATGTTCGTTTTGATCAGGAGACAGCCTGTCGGAAACCTCCGGGATGTTTTTACAGAAAATAATTATTCCACAGTTGTCAATCCGCTCTGCACAGTGAGTCTTTTCAAGAAACGGTATAGCTTTGAGCAGGAGTCCAGCAAATGCAATGGGAACAGAATATGTGAGTGACAAGTAATAAGAGAAGTTATTTCCTCCTTATAGCAACTCTAATGCATTACATCTTTGGTTAAACCAAAAACGATTAATTAACGTTTTTTCCAAAACCTAGTGAGCTGTCTTATGTAAGGTGGAAACATGGAAACTCAGCAAAACAAATTTTTTTGTTTCAGACTAAACTAATAACACTAACGATTTCAATAGATATGTGATGTTAGCATGTTTCTAAGCTAACATATACATATATACATATATATACATATATATACACATATATACATATATATATATACATATATATATACATATATATATATATACATTATATATATATACATACATATATATACATATACACATACATATATATACACATATATACACACATATATATACATATACATATATATATATATATATATATATATATACATACATATATATATACATATACATATATATACACACATATATACATATACATATATATATATACACATATATACACACATATATACATATACATATATATATATATACATATATATATATATATATATACATATATATATATACATATCTATATCTATCTATATCTATCTATCTATCTATCTATCTATCTATCTATATATATATATATATATATATATATATATATATATATATATATATACATACATATACATATATACATATACATGCTGATCTTGTGAACTTTCTATTCATCAAAGAATTCTTTAACAAGTATTTCACAAAAATATTTAGTAGCACATTTTTTTTCAACATTGATAATAACAAGAAATGTTTCTTGAGCACCAAAGCTCAAGATTTCTTAACGATTTCTGAAGGATCATGTCTGAAGACTGGAGTAATGATTCTGAAAAATTCAGCTTTGCCATCACAGGAATAAATCACATTTTAAAATGTATTAAAATGCAAAATTGATGAACACCGTTGGAGATGTCTGGTCTTTCTCCATACAGTTGAGCTTGCTACCCTAAGATGGCCACTGTGTGACAGACTAGCCTGAAAGGGACAAATCAAATCACTTTTGTCATCACATCTCTTGACCAAGGTGAGCCGGGAAGTCGAAATCTTTGATGTGCAGTACAAAACATCACTGCAGTGTCATCAGAGATTTAAAGATTACCTTAAAAATAACATTCTGGAATTTTTTCAGGGAGACAAGAGACTGTTCTGTTTGAATGGACATCAATAGAGGAGATGCATCAGTCTACTGAATAAACCGTTTTTATGTGGAAAAGTTCGGCACACAGTAAATGTACTGCCTGTCTGCTAATCATCAACATGCTTGCTAAGACATATTCATTGTAGAGTGAACTATATTTGCTATATCTCTGTTTTATAGGAGAAGTCACAGACAATTTTGTAACACGGGATCCGCAAATGTGACTGACCGTCGTAAAACAATTTACAGGGCAACATTTCCTCCACAGAAACTCAAGGCATCATCTTTGGTTTATCTCATAAATGTTCAATGTCTCGCTCTCTTGCAATGGTCAACACAATAAATAAGGCATAAACATGAGTATTTGAAAAAGGCGTGCATACAGTTATATCTATAAACGTCTAAACTGCCATTCACTTAGTCAATTCCAGCCTAACCCAAAGTTATGAAGACCAACATGGCTTTTTTGTTCTGCTGATAACCATGGTAACAGGAAGGGCAGATGGGGCACAGAGGATAAGAGTTTGGAAGAGTGAGTGGGAAGAGCAAGGGAAGAGGGGAATAAAGAAATAGGGATGGGGGGGTTTGGGGCCGGTAATGAGTTTTAGGAGCGGCAGGATGGAAACAGGATGAGAGTCTCCAAGAGACTCGTTTAATGCAGAACAGAGGGAGTTTTATACCCGCTTCTGAGGAAGCTTTTTTGTTTTTCTACTTCCGTTCTCTCATTTGGGTTTGAAGGAATGAGAAGGTGGGCAGAGATGATTTGGCTCATTGTTCTGTTCGGCTGTGATTAAGGATATTAAACTCCAAATGCATTTCACAGAGTTGTTACAGCATGATCAAAATGTAATGAATGTGTCACATGTTATTATCATTAGAACTAAAATGATTTTTTTTTCTTGATTTATCTTATAGAGGAAGCATGTTACCAACATTCTTCAAAATATCTTCTTTTGTGGTCATGAGGTTGAGTAAATGATGACAGAAATATCATTTTTGCGTGAACTATCCCTTTAAATCAAGCTGAAATGAGAGATGGAAAAGGTCTAAGAAAACCACTATTCCCATACGACACACACACACACACAAAGTTTAGTCAGGAGTGACTCTCGCAGCAGGAAGCTGACTTATTGGATCTACTTTCTTAAGAAGCCAGGGGTGAAAATAGATTAAAGCCCACCCTGCCGAGTGAGACAGAGACGGGGTGTGCGAGTGTGTGCGAAAGAGATGAAAAGTTCTTCAAAGTTGTATCATAAAGTATCTGATTCCAGTGCTGCAGATAACACATCTAACAAAATACACACATACATGTGTTTGAGGACACAAGTGTGTGGAGAGGAAATGATAATGAAAAACACATGGTTTGATGTGATGGCAGGTGACATGTTCATACATCTAAAACTGTTTGAACAAATGCCTTTTACAAAGTCTCCTGGTTAAATATATGTGATGACAAACTGAAACAGCTTTACAATGTCTGAGCTTCCCAGCAGGGCCTTCATAATGTCTTATATTTTTCTGATTCCTTTGGCAAAGTTTTTTTTTTTTTTAAAGAAATTAATAGTTTTATAGAGTAAGAATGCATTCAATTGATCAAAAGTGACAGAAAAGTTATTTACATTGTTGAAAAAGATTTATATCTCAAAACAAAACTAAGCAGCATAACTGCATATTAGAATGATTTCTGAAGGATCATGTGACACTGAAGACTGAAGTAATGATGCTGAAAATTCAGCTTTGCCTTCTTTCAATAACATTAAACAAATCTGAACTATAGTGTATTCTCTAAAAGTATTATTATATTGACATCTATTATATATAAAAATGATGTATTAAAATGTAAATTTTCTTCTCAAGTAATGTTTTTTAAAAAAATATTTAGATTTCTTTTTTCTTTATCGAAACACAAGATTTTTTTTTTTTTTTTCACAATGTAGTTGAGTCAGTGAAAATGTCTATAAAAATTATGTCCTCGGACCCATAAGTTTAACTGGCAACATTAGCATGTAGTGTAATTAAAAATAATAATAAGTTAACGAAATTAACCCACACACTTAAATGAAAAAATAATTTGACCAAAAAATGCAAGTCAACAGGACACTATAAATTCTTATATATGCACATTAGCATTGATGACTTCAATACAGTTCAAGGAGGAAATGAACTATGTAAGAGAAATGAAGAAGTGTAAAATGAAATGAACGACAGGCCGGACACGGGATGTTCTTACTGTTGCTGCAACGCTAATGCGGTTTTTGCTTCCTTTCATTTTATCTCCCTCTATCAAATGCAAAAGGAGCCAGTCTGGAGTGTTTATGCATCAGAGGCTGGCACCAGCGGAGATAAAAGAGATTTTATCCAAATAGCACAGAGGACAGAAAGGGCACAGGGACAGTGAATAGCTGTATACTGACTCACTTCACTTTTTCATCCATCTGTTGATCTATTCATCCGATGCTCTCTCATCTCTGTTTAGAACTCAATATGGGCCTTAATGGTGCACATACCCGCAAAATATTGTCAAAAACACTGAATATTTGACCTTTCTCTCATTCTTCCATGCAAAGAACTTCAATAAATGGCCTGAAAAAGCCTCAGGGTTAGTTCACCCAAAATGAAAAGTCTACGCAATTGACAACTCCCTCCATTGACAGTCTACGCAACTACCCCTTTCAAGCCCCAGAAAGGTACAGTGGAAAAAAAAACAATAAGTAAAATGTACTTAATTTTGATTTGGCAAGTTTTTGCACACATATTTTTTAAGTAGATTTGACATATGGAATTAAGTAAACTCTACTTAACTAAGTTAAGTGAAAGTAACAAAGAAAATAAGTTATTTTAACTTGTCTAGTAAAAGGTTGAGTAATATCTAGTTGAAGTTTCCTTTGCAATACATTTCACTCAAACAATATAACATTGAATTAATCCACACTTTTTAAGCATATGCTTTACTTAGAAACATCTAAGTAATTAATACAATAGATATGGTGTGAGACACCATATCAAAAGTTACGTGTCGCGTGAACGCAGAGACCTCAATACTTAGTAGACAATACACAATGACGGTAACATGATGGTTCGTTTTTGTGTTTGAATGTGTTGACATTGAAACTCCAAATGTAACAAGTTACTAATCCTACAGCAGGAAAACAGTGAAAAATCAACCTCATTAATTATTCAAGGCCCAGTGCATGATGGGAACACCAGTATCAGAAAAGTTGAGTAATTTTACTTAATTTTATAACGTTGATATTTACGCTTTCATTTCTACATGCTTGAATTGAGTACTAATATAGAATTTACCTAGTTTTTTTAATTCTTGCCTGAAATGAAAGCTTTAGCATAAGTTCTGCCGGGAAGACTCAATTACTATGTCACCTATTGCCTTCACTTCTATCCAATCATATTCTTATGCTCACTGTATAAAAGCGGTACTTACACATGTTTGAGTTCGCAGATACCGAAGCGACGATTACCCCCATCCTCCCCACACCAGGATGGTCCTGTCCATACCTCCCCGACGGGGGGTCGGCTGCGCCCCTGCCTTCATCTTCAGGCAGGAATTGCAGATCCGATACCCTCGGATTATGCACTACGGTCGGGGCCTACGCCAAATGACTTTGTATATTATCAGCTTGCTGAGCTGTCAATAAATGTACGATTTGATGAAATAATTCTCCCGAGTCTTTCTGGTAGAACTAACTTTTTCATCTAAATTACATTGTTTTTTTCTGTAGTATTTACTTCACCACAAAATCATTTTTATCAGTGTAGTTAAGACATCATTAAAGTAATCCATGTGAATCCAGTGGTTTATACTCAATTTTATGATGCACAATAAATCATAATTTACCACTTTATTTACAAAATATTAGTCTTGTTCACGTAACAACGTCCTCTCGTGTCAACACAACACGAATGCATCGTGGTGTTCTCATGAACACATGCGAGTCTGTTCTCGCGTCAACATACGCATGCGTCATGTTGCTCTCTTGAACACGTTGGAGATTCATATTTTGTAAATAAAGTGGTAAATTATGTTGTTGTTTCTCGCGTCACATCATAAAATTGAGGTTAAACCACTGGATTCACATGGCTTATTTAATGTTGTCTTTAGAACTTTTTTGGGGCTTGAAAGTGGTAGTTGCATAGACTGTCAATGAAGCGACAGAAAGTTCTCAGATTTCATCAGAAAGATCTTCCTTTGTGTTTTGAAGATGAACGAAAGTCTTACGGTTTGGGACGACTTGAGGATGAGCAATTAATGACAGAATTAAAAAATTTTGGTGAACTATCCCTTTAACTGATGTATTCAGTCAACAAAAGTTTGCCAACCATGAAACAGGACGCAGATTTCCCAACACTTTCGACCATGTAGTTCATGAGCCTTGGCTCCAGGTGAAAGGACAACAGTCCACACTACAAACAGATAGAACTGTCCTGCCAGTTTAGAAAGAAAGAAAGAAAGAAAGAAAGAAAGAAAGAAAGAAAGAAAGAAAGAAAGAAAGAAAGAAAGAAAGAAAGAAAGAAAGAAAGAAAGAAAGAAAGAAAGAAAGAAAGAAAGAAAGAAAGAAAGAAAGAAAGAAAGAAAGCATTTATTAAAAAATAAGCATTTTAAATTGGTGTTCACCAAAGCTTTCTATCACGCTCTAATCTCTCACTTCATCTTTCATATTTCATATATACCCCTCCGTTCCATCCCCCAGTGGGACCCCATGTCCGTTATCGCTGTTCTTGGGGCAGAATTCAGTCTTTCTTCTCTTCAAAAGCTCCCGACTGTCCAATCTCTCCAGTTATCTTTCTCTTCCTCTTTCTTTTTTCGCTCCCTTACTTCCCCTGGTGGTCGGTGTGTTGGCAGACCGCGGGAGGCAGATGACTCTTCCATCTCTTTGAAATGAGAGAGAGAGAGAGAGAGAAATCGAGGTAGAGAAAGAGTGAGAGAGTCAACAGCATAGACATCAAACACGGCAAAGTCACGACAAAGGACATTTAGGAAAGCACTTTTGATCTGTTCCACACTCCACCTCCCCCTGCCCTCTTTAAACCTGCCTATTAAAAGTGTAACTCGAACCAGGTTTGTTGGCACAGGAGGAGACATGTTTGGGCTACGGTTACTCCTCTCAGGTCAAAGGTCATCGAATGGGTCTTGTTAGGTACACATGGGACTGTAACAGAGCTTAACTTGTGAATTTATAAAACTTTTGAAAAAAACAAATTGATTTGGTTTTTAAAGGGATAGTTCACCCCAATATGAGAATGTCGTCGTCGTTGTCATTTACTCAACCTCATGTCGGTCCAAACCTGTATGACGTTCTTTTGTGTAACAAAAGCAAGAGAATTTTAGCAGGATGTTTAAGCTATAGTTTCTATACAATTACAGTGAATGGTGGCCATGGAATGTCAGCTGAGGAAAAGCCCTAAATGTAAGTTACTGATCATTTCTATATGCTGCAGTTACTGTAAAATATGTAATTCATAACAGGTTTTCCATCTATGATTCCAAACTTTATCATTTTTGTGTGGTACATGAAAACCACCTGCAACACAAGAAGTTTGTCTACACACATAAAGCTATTGTATGACTTCAGACGACTTTAAATATAGCACAAGCGTCATATGAACTACTATGATTGCACTTTGGTACTTTTTGGTCATTTTTAGGGCTTTTAACATTCACTGTATGAAAAAAAAAAAACAGCTTGAAAATCCTGCTAAACCTACTTTTATGATATATGGAAGAAAGAAAATCAAACAGATCTGAAACAACATTAGTTAATTAAAATATATATTTTTGCTTTTAAAAATATCATTATTTATGTATAATCACAGGCCTATGAATGCACTGAGCTGTATGTGATAACGTTAAACCAATGTTTTGTTAATCTCACAAAAGAACCCGAATCTACACAGTCGCTTTGGCACAGTTGGAGAGATGGATATATTCGGCAGGAGAGACACACTGATCGCTTTCATTCTGCCACTGGAGAGAGGGAACAAAGGACAGAGTTCAAAGGTCAGAACTGCAGGCCTCAAAAGAGTACAAGACAAAACATACAAACACACATACCAACACACTCAAAACTACAAGCCTAACACAAAAACGCCCGCCCACATTTTATTATTAAGTATTAAAATCTGGTTGCAATTTGCTGTGCAACAGGAAGGACTGTATTGATGTTTTTGAAAGAAGTCTATTCTGCTCACCAAGGCTCCATTTATTTGATCAACAATACAGTAAAACAGTAATAATGTGAAAAATAATTACAATTTAAAATAAATGTTTTCTATTTGAATACATTTTTAAAATATAATCATCTATTCCTGTGAATAAAGCTGAATTTTCAGCATCATTACTCCAGTGTTCAGGGTCACATGATCCTTCATAAATCATTCTAATATGCTGACTTGGTGCTCAGTTAATATCAATTAATATTGGTGCTCAATTATTAATAATGTTTTTTATTATTATCAATTTTGAAAAGATGCTTAATATTTGTGTGGAAACCATTGATTTCAAGATTATTTGAATGATTTAGAAAGTTCAATGAACATCATTTATTTGAAATAGAAACCTTTTGTAATATTAAAAATACTTTAATGACACTTTAGATCAATTTAATATGTCCTTGCTGAATTAAAGTATTTTTTCTTACCTTACTTGCCCCATACCTTTGAATGGTAGTGTTATTACAGTTTCCACAAACATTATAATCAGCAAAAACTCTTTTCAACATTGATAATAATAAATGTTTCTTGACAGCATAATTTAAAATAATTTATATTTGAGGTATGAGAGGATATGAAGTCACCAGTTTTGATTATAATGCTTCCATCCGAGACAAGTGTGGACAACGCAGAGTCATATTAACAAACTTACAAAGAGATTAAAGGGACCAATGCCTGATTCAAATGCTACTAAAAGGCCAAAGAAAGAAAAACCACATCAATAAATGTCATGGCTTTAAGAGCTGGCACAAACAAACGCTCAAGGACAGTCGGGTTGTGTTTACTCTCTGCTTGGTGTGTGTGTTGGTGTGCATGAGTATGCTAGTGTTCATTCTTGAAAACTTTCAGGAAACATGTCTCTACAGGGTGTGTCATAAGCATGTAATCTTGGGAGAGTGCTCATAAAATGTCCTAAAAGCTTTCTAAGGGTCAGTGTTTGAGTAAGTGCACATGTTTGTTTAACCATCTTTGTGTGTGGTTTATGTTCCTTAGGGTCTCAGGCGTTATGTAATGCATGTCTTCTGCAACTTATTAAGGCTTTCAGTGATGTTTGTATGTGTGTTTCTGTGTATGTGTCACATAGCAACCTGGTGGTCATGTTCAGTATTTGTTTTGGCTGGAACTGTATAACTATACACTTAAAGCAATAGGTCACCCAAAAATGAAAATTCTGTCATTGTTTACTCACCTTTATGTCATTTGAAATGACATTAAGTATGAATTTTCATGAAACACGATGAAAAAGTTATATAAAGCAGAATGTTCTTATAATATGCTAGTGACCACCGGCTTGTTCCTCAATCTTCACACAAAGCTATATGACTTCAGAAGACTCAAAAAAGCTGCATGAATACTTGTATAATGCTTTTTTATCCCTTTTGGAGCATGACAGTCCCTGGTCACTATCCACTTTATGGAAGCAAGGAGCATGAACATTCTTCATGACTTCTCCTTTCGTAGTCCAGGGATGAAAGAAAGTCATACAGTTTGGAACGACATGAGGGTGAAATGAACACTTTTATTTTGTAAGTGAACTATCTCTTGAATTCAAATATTCATGCAGACCAATAAAAATCCCATTACATCCATATAATACTCTGTTCACTTTGCAGTGAGATGGAACCATTAAGGAGGAGAAGCCACCAGATAAGATTCCTAGACAGAGAAGAAAATAGTTCTAGAGACAAGGACATTTTTTGCTGCTCTTGTTGGAGAAGGGTCATGGTATCTCAAGTGAGCTTTTGAGAGATATGATGAAACTTGTTTAGACTCATTCCTCATTTTTAAGCATATAGGGCTGCAAAAACACAGTAAAAACACTAATTTATTTTAATATATTTAAACATTTAATTTATTCATGTGATGTCTTTACTTTTGTAACATTATAATGCATTTATGTGTCCTTGCTGAATAAAAAACGTAAATGTAAATGTCCAAAGGCATTACTAAAGGGTGTTTGCTTTGAGCTCTATTGATGTGAAATACATGGCCAAAAAAAATAATACATATAAGCACACATGCACTTAGTCTATCTGAATGTCTTACCCTCCATTACAGCATTGATGGTCAAGTATGTGACTGTGTAAAGAGGTGTGCTTAAGTCTGAACTGTATCTCAATCTCACTCAGTATCTCCAGGGAGATGGTCTGAGGTCAGACTCTAAAAGCCCAGGAGAGAGGTCCTATCTCAGCAACACTTTCCAGCGCCTCTCCATCTCTACACTACCAGATAGCACAGAAGCAAAGCCAGCTATGTGTCTGCATATGGGTGGAAGCATGTGACATCACTGAAACAAATGTCTCCTGCGGTTACTATGAAGGCAGATGGTCACACATTCAAAGCCGATGTGGTCATGTAGTGTTTGCCTCACAGACCCAATAAAAGACAGACGGAGCCAGAAAACAGACTTTTGTCTAACGTACAGTTGCTCACAAAGATAAACATGTAAATGGGGGTTATGCGCAACAAATTTCCATACTCTGTAAAACAGGTTGCATCGCTTCCGGTTCGGGTCTTTTGTATGTGCTTTGTGAAATATAGAGCCATTTTACCCAAAATACCTTCAAAAGAGATAGATGAGCATAACCGATGTCCATAGCTTATGCAGACTGAACGTTTTTTTGTTCTTCTTCTCACCAACATTTAGATATTTAAGTCGAATAAAACAGCAAAGATAAAAAGAACTAGCTAGGATAGCTGATTACCTTAACAATCCATAGATATCGCCGCCAGTTCGTACTGTTGTTACCACTTTGTCTGACAAGCGGATGCAATGAGACCTGTTTTCTTGTTTGTTCATGTGACATTCGCATTTAAAGCCTTTAACGCTTTTTTCAGCATGCCACATGGATGTTGGTGCACAAATGCAACAGCAGTAATTCAGGCAATCTCAGATGAGCCTGTTATTTTTAAATGAAAACAAAGCTGGTAAACTGTTTTCGAACATTCTGCTGCCGAACTAAGAAAAGAGCAGTTAAGAAACCATCTGATCATAGAGATGTGGATATGTTTGCACCACTTCTGCATTTCCCCACTCCAGTATATTCATGTTTTTACTCTTATCTAACCTTGGCAGACTGACTGAACACATTAATCTGAAAAGATTTCCTTGTCGTATAATCACCATGGTCCAAGGGCAGTTTGAAGATAAAAGCTGCCACAAAATGTTCCGGAAGGATTTTGCTGGAGACTTGGTTCTCAAAAAAAAAAAAAAACTGGCTTCGTTTAGGCCAGATATTATTAGAAATGACGTCACACACATGCATTCTTCGATTTAATTTAAGGTATATTTGGGGTTTAAAGGTTTATATTACGTCAACTAATTTTTAAAGAAAAAGTTCAACCAAAAAAAAAATTCTCATAATTTACTCACTTTTATGTTGTTTGACTTTTTTTTTATCTGTATAAGAATATACTCACACAATTTTTCATTCAACAACAATTCATGGTGACCACCACATTAAGCTCCAAAGAGAAAACAAACCAAAAAAACCTTCTCAATGTAATCCATTTGTGGTGTGTGCTTCCAAGCATTCTCAAGCCGTACAACATCATGGCTTTTTGTGTCAAACAGTATGAAATGTAATTCGTTAATCACAAAAAACAAATAAATATATAAAAACTAGCAAACTGTTGCTATTTAATCATTGAGTAAGTGAGCTGAACAGTATGTTTTATTACAAATGGTGAACCAAATTAATTGATTAATTTAAAAGATTCGGTTCAAATGAATGTTTCGAAACCTGACAGCCTCTGGTTCACTATATGGCTGCATTCGAAATCGCATACTCTCTTGAATAGGTAGTTATTTTGAAAAAGTAATTACTTCACGGCGTATCATATGACCTATCAGTGTCCATGCCCATCACATACTCTCTACAGAATCTCACTGGTAGTAGGTCATTCAGGTACTTTTTGCCTAATCTTTAATGAGTACTGTGAAATTGGACATACTCCTTTTGTCACATACTTTGTTTTTCACCTACTATATAGCCTAGTAGGGAAGTATGTGATTTCAGATACACTGCAAATGGCAAGAGTTTCAAAAAACCTGGTTTGGACACAGCACACAGGTTTGGAATGACATGAGGGTGAATAAGTAACAGAACTTTAATTTTTGGGTGAACTGTTCATTTGTTAACTTTTAAGCACACATTATTCTAATAAAGATACTATCAAACATTTCAAGAAAAAGAGTTTGTCCTTCACTGCTTCAGTATATGTCTGGCGAGTGGGTTCACTGCTTCAGTATATGTCTGGCGAGTGGGTGTCTAGTAGTTTCTGAGTTAGTTAGTGCACTAACTTTCTCAAACCTGTGGGTGGCACAAAGATCACCTGCGCGCTGCCATGAACTTGTGATTTATGTAAGGTTGAATGTGTATGTGAGAGGATTACATTCTCACTCTGGACTTTATCCACTGCTTCCTGCCAAGCTTTGCCAGTCGGTCACAATCAGACTAATGGAATGAAGTTTATCAGAGCAAGATGAACTTTGACCTGTAAAGCCTAAACAAGACTCGAGACAGGGTGAGGCTCATAATAGACACTTAGCCTATCGTATGTGCGGAATTCCCACAAACACACACTCTTTTTTAATTGAATACTGAATAGAAGGAAGATCAAGAGTGTCTTTTCCTGCTGCTGGAGGAAAGAATAAAAGCAAGGTATGACCTACCACAAAGAGGACAAAGAGATGACTCTGTAGCAGGTAAACCAAGACATCTGCTGAAACATGGGATGAAACACTGTCATCCATCTGAATTCTCTCTCTCTCTGACTGTCTCATTGCTCACTCTTTCTATCTCACTTTCTTTCTGGTATCAAAGCGACATTGCTTTGGCTAATCAGCTACTCCTTTGATCCCTGTCTGTCAGGACCCCTGGGGACTCTAGGTTGCCCTTTTATCTGCCTGACTACTGGGTCTTTTCAGAGAAAAGAGTGATAATCTGATTAACTGTAATACTTATCCTTGTAAGAGAGAAAAGGAGAAAGAGGGAGAGATAGAAATACAAAAAGAGAGACTGAGAGCAAAAGACAGAAATTGTTTGGGTGGAAAGGGGTGTGGAGACTTGTGTCTCTCAAACTATGCACAGTCTTCTGGTGAAAATTATGCAAAACAAAAGCCTGAAATGAACAACAGTGCACAAAAGTCCTGGACATACAAATCAGACACACCTGTATCATCAAAGACAAACATATTAGATAGTATCTCACAAAAGTGAGTACACCCCTACCATTTCAGCAAACATTTTAGTATATCTTCTCAAGGGACAATACTATAGAAATGTAACTTTTTAAAACTTTTAAAAGTAGTCAATGTGCTGCTTGTATAGCAGTATATATTTACTGTCCTCTGAAAATAACTCAACATACAGCCATTATTGTCAAAATAGCTGGCAACAAAAGTGAGTACACCCTAAGTGAACATGTCAAAACTGTGT
This sequence comes from Squalius cephalus, assembly GCF_949319135.1. Classification (NCBI taxonomy): domain Eukaryota; kingdom Metazoa; phylum Chordata; class Actinopteri; order Cypriniformes; family Leuciscidae; genus Squalius; species Squalius cephalus. Next base: position 22,041,843 of record NC_137140.1, on the reverse strand, counting down.
CCAAAGTGTCAATATTTTGTGTGAGCACCTCTGTTATCTAGCACTGCCTTAATCCTCCTAGGCATGGAGTTCACCAGAGCTGCATAGGTTGTTGCTGGGACCCTCTTCCACTCCTCCATAATGACATCAAGGAGCTGCTGGATGTTAGACAAATGGTGCTTCTCCACCTTCCGCTTGAGGATGCCCCACAGGTGCTCAAAAGGGTTCAGGTCTGGAGACATACTTGTCCACTCCATCACCTTCACCTTCAGCTTCCTCAGCAAGGCAGTTGTCATATTGGCGGTGTGTTGGGGGTCGTTGTCATGCCGTTCGGCCCAGTTTCTGAAGGGAGGGCATCATGTTCTGCTTCAGAGTGTCGCAGTACATGTTGGAATCCATGTTTTCCTCAATGAAGCTTAGCTCCCCAGTACCAGCAGCACTCATGCAGCCCCAGACCATGATGCTACCACCAGCATGCTTGACTGTAGGCAAGACACAATTTTCTTGGCACTCCTCACCAGGGTGTCGCCACACAGGTGCTGGACACCATCTGAGCCAAACAAGTTTATCTTAGTCTCATCAGACTACAGGACATGGTTCCAGTAATTCATGCTCTTGGACAGGTTGCTTTCAGCAAAATGTTTGCGGGCTTTCTTGTGAGCCAGCTTCAGAAGAGGCTTCCTTCTGGGACGACGGCCATGCAAACCGACTCGTTGCAGTGTGCAGCGTATGGTCTGAGCACTGACAAGCTGACCTTCTGCTTCAGCAACCTCTAAAGCAATGCTGACAGCACTCATGCGTCTGTTTATTGAAGCCAGCTTTTGCACCTGACGCACAGCACAGCTTCTTTGATTGACCCGTGTGAGGCCTGTTCCAAGTGGAATCCGTCTAGGAAAATCTCTGTATGACCCTGGCCAATACTGTAACTCAGTTTCAGGGTGTTACCAATCTTCTTATAGCCTAGGTCAACTTTGTGTTGAGCAACAATTCTAATTCTCAAATCCTTAGAGAGTTCTTTGCCATGAGGTGCCATGTTGAACACCCAGTGGTCTGTATGAGAGAATTGTACTCAAAGCACAAATTTGAACTGCTTTAATACAAGATATACAAATTTGTATGGTCCTGTCAAGCAGACAAAAACATGAAAATGATGAATAGGACATGTGGCTTTGCATGGTTAAACAACATATAGCTCTTATCACTTAGGGTGTACTCACTTTTGTTGCCAGCTATTTTGACAATAATGGCTGTATGTTGAGTTATTTTCAGAGGACAGTAAATATATACTGCTATACAAGCAGCACATTGACTACTCTAAAATATATCCAAGTTTCATTTCTATAGTATTGTCCCTTGAGAAGACATACTAAAATGTTTGATGAAATGTGAGGGGTGTACTCACTTTCGTGAGATACTGTATATAAGCAAACAAAAAGAAAGCCCGGCGTTTAGATTCACAATACAAATACTGAGCCAAACATCTCTCTGCAGTAAGTATAACTGGCCTACTTTTACTGCTGTTTGTTTTCAGGGTAATTTGTTTGGAAGGACAAAGTTTATCTACCTATTCCAACCCCCCCAGCAAATCATCCACTTCCTCCTCCTGTTTGTGCCAAGAACACCCTCAAACAGCTCGATCTCTCAGGCACCATTTCTATTTTAGCATCACTGTGTTTATAATATTTTTAATTAGCTTTTACTTTTGTATTTCCCATTTTAATTTTAAAATTGTAGTAATTTTGCTGTGTGCTTTTGTCATTATTGTTAGTATTATGTCTATATAGTTTTTCAAAAAATGTATTTCAGTTTTAGTTGCACACAATGCAAAGTGTAGAAAAGGCAAGCAATGAAGAGTGTGAGAGAGAGGAGGAGAGCGAACAGGTCTAGACCAGGCCAGATGGAATAAGATATGATGTCCTCTCAAGAAAATATTTAAAATGGTCACTTACTTTAAGGATGTCCTTTGATGGAACGCATGACGGATAGGAATGCGAGAGCTCCATTTTGAGGGCACGATAAGAGCTGTGACAGTCTGAAATCATGTGAGAAAACAGAGAATTGGATTTCAGAACTTTCTTGTCTAAAAAATGTAATGGTTGAATGAACACCTATGTTTCTTATACTGACATCAAATGGCATGGATGTAACATTACACAAATGCAATAGTTCTCAGTTACCGATGCCATTGTAGAAATTTGCTATTCACAGTTAGACATTATTGTATTATGTGAATGAAAGCGTCCAATAATGGGGGTTAATGAGATAAAGGTATGCGATTTCAAAATGGCAACCCCCAACCCCATGCTTTTATTAAATAATATTCTTTATATTATTATCTTGTATTATTATATCATATGAATGTACACATCATTCAAAATGGTAAGATTTTTCAAATGTTTTTAATGTTCATCAAGTCTACATTTATTTAATCAAAAATACAGTAGCACTGATCAAAAACAGTTTTCTTAATAGAAAGTTGAAAAGATAAATATTTTGTAAGTTTATAAATGTCTTTGCTGTCACTTTTGATCAATTTAATGCATCCTTGCTGAATAAAAGTATCATTTCTTTTTTCTTTTTTGATTTAAACATGATTTAAACTTATTTTTTTCAAAAGTAATGTTAATTTCTGCAGAGGTTAAAAAAACCTTTTCAAATGGAAACAAAATGATCTGACTGGAATAATACAAGGACCTTTTCAAAAAATATCCCTGTCTCAATGGCTCAAGTTTTATCTTATTTTTATGAACACAAACAGCAGTCAAGCATGATACAGTATTTCACTTTATCCAGAACACATCTGTATGGTCCCTTCTGTATGGTCCCTGCCTCCCTCTCCAGCTAAAGGTCTGTCCTTCACGTGTCAATGGACACCCGCAACCACCATGGAAGAGCAGCAACAGACAGCAACATTATTATCTGTTTCATGCTTAAAGAGATCTTTCATACTGATGTCTTCCTGTCACGACATTTTTTAAAAACACAAAGCTTCTTCACTGAAGTGGTGAGGTGGTATCTGAAAGAAAAAAGTTTCAGATAAATGTAAAGAGATACACAGTTTTCTTTTTTAGAAACTGCCATGCTATGGAAGAAGGTACATTGCCCAGCATATACAGATGGATTAGTTCAAATCACTGGGATTCTTACAGGATTAAGAGTGTTCTGGCATTTCCATTGTGTTAGCGGGCTGGCAGGGTTTGGGGCCATTCATCCAAAAATAACATATGGCTTAAAGAGGGGGGAGAAAATTACCCAGCTGAACGGCAAAAACGACAGCAGCACACTGACAGCTTGTTTAGAGACAACCAATAACAGCAGACACTTTACGTAATGATGTTTTTGTCGTAATGTCTGATTTCAGTTTTTGCTTAAAAATGACATACACGCAATCAAAAGGCTCAAATCCACATCTCAATCTGTAAATGGATGCAGACACCCTGGCCTGTACGCACAACACTATGACACACTACAGCAAAGGTTAGGTTACACTCATTTCAGCCTGTTCACTGTAATTGCATGGTTGTGTTTCCCATCAACAAAACCATTTCCAAACTCAACTCTCATTAAATACAGTGGGAAGAAATGTTTGCGTCTGAATGTGATGTTTATGGACTATATAAGGAGAGATGGCCTCATTCACACAATAACAAGACTGAAACTGGATCTCTGATCCTCAGGAAATTTAGAAGGAAATGTGGGTTTTTAAGAGGCAAAATGTACGTCAGAGATAATGCTTTATGACACAGTTTGTCATCTCAAATGAATGATAAGAAATTCAGAAATCTTTCCTAAGAGTTTGATTGCCGTTTAGAAAGGGGGAAACTTATTGGAAATACTGTAGCTGCACAAAATCCTAAATTTCCCAAACCACAGTGGAACTCGGAAATGTGTTTGTTTATTTTCATTGCAGTAAAAAAACGATCTAATAGGGACTAAAAAATACTCTGGTTGGGATAACAGTTGCGTGTGTAATGGGCTGTGCGAATATTCCCACACTGTGTGAGTCATCAAGAACGAAGCAACCATCAACTCCGATTCCCAGACACATGTTCCATCTCCAGTAGTCATCTCTCTGCACGCTCCAGACAGGACTCGCCATTCCACCCCAGAGTGTCCAGGGCACGAGAGATCATCCATGGCAGACCTGACCTCGACACCTGAGCTTGCCATGGAAGTAGAGCCTGAGCCAACTCCCGCTACGGACCACATGCGAGAGCCACCTCCATCCACAGGGCCAGGCCCTTCCAACGTGCCTGTCCTAGAGCTTTATCCAGAAGCCACCTCCGTCCCGAGGCCGGAGCCCACCATAAGGTCAATCCCAGAGTCCGCTATGTGGGGCAATCCTTTTCTGAGCCAGTTGAGGAGCTCTGCTCATTCACCTCACAGCAGAACCAACTTCAAGTATTCTGTTTTCGGATCCACTCCCACCCTGTCACCTGCCCATCCTGTTGACTTCTTCACTGCTGGCTCAATCCAGCCGCTGGGTCTCACCTGCTCCTCTGGTGTCGCACAGCTTCTAAGCTCCACTTTCTCCGCTGACTCCCTCCAGCTCTGCCCCAGGTTTTCTCTCCATCAGTTTGGCTTCACCTCTAACCTCCAGGCCCATGACTCCACCTTGGCTTTGCGCTCCCTCAGCTCTGCCGTGGTCCGACATCACTCGGACTCCACCAGGCTCCCTCGTCCCTTTGGCTACAACCTGGTCTCTCGTCACCATGGTTCCTCAGACTTCCGGGCCTCCACTTTCCACCCCTTTGGCTCCACAGGGTTCTTCCTTCCTTCCGGCTCCACCTTGGTCCTCATCCCCTTTGGTCTCACCCCGTTCTGCCAGGCCTCCGTCCTCACCTCAGACAGCGGCTTTGCCCTGGACTTCCAGGCCTACAATGTCACCTCAGTCTGTAGTAGGGCTTTGACTTTTGCCCAAAAATCATATTCGAAGTTTGTTTGTTTATTAATATTAATATTTGAATATATTTGAATATTTATTAATAATATTTTGACCATTAAATGCCTTCAGTAAGACCTATATTGGTATCTTACACATCACTTTGTCCTTACTCATGATTTTTCCCTGTTTCTTTGGGAACCCAAAGTAGCGCCACACATTGCTTTTCAAATTGTCAGGAGTGTAGATTTCGTACTCCTCGTCAGGCGTGGTTGTTGTAGGCGTTGGCGCGGCCATTGTTTTGGTATACAAAATAGGCGCTAACGTCGAGCCCAGATGACCAATAATAGCCTTGCTAATGAGCTCGCGATTCACAACTTCACCAGGCGTGAAAAAGCCTCGGAATCTGAATTGAAAACAACGTTTACAAGCAAACACATTTACAAAAAATTAGAATATTAAAGGCTCTTAATATAAATAACTATTAAATGTTTGTCTCTCTGTACCCTAGTTAGTTTTCGTGGTTCCTCATTAGTTAATATGTATGTTCACCTGTGTCTTGTTTAGTTCCCTCGTTTAATCCTCTGTATTGGTCTGTTCAGTTCATTGTTGGTTCATGTTTTATGTAAATGTGGTTTGTTATTCTGTGATTATTAAAGTATCCTTGTTTATTAATCATGTTTATAATCATAATCTGTCATGCTGCACCTTGAGACCAATAATGATCACAGTTTCCTTTATAATTATTTGTGGAATTTACTAGCAATTTCTGTTTGCAAATATTGTGCATTTTATCAGAAATGTAATAAAATCTTAAATATCACATCTAAATATATACAATGTTGAATTTTATAGTACCGACTACTTTTTTGACATCCGTTGAGTACAGTGTCAAACAAATGCTGCACCTATGATAGCAGCAGAAAAACTCAACTATTCACAAAAATACTCAACTATTCTATTCCTATCAGAGATGCAATTGCAGACATTAAGAGCTGTTTCAACAGTGATTTAGAACAAAACCTACAGCTATTTCTAAGACCTGCAACCACGTTTGCAACACTTTACAGTAAAACAAAGTGCTCCCAGCTTTGTTTCTAACTGAACTAATATAACCATTAAAATTATTACAATTGTGCCTGTTCAGATACAGTATATACGATTTCACGTGCCTTTGTCTAGCTTATCACAGGGGTGTCATTAATTTGCATATGTGCTGAAGATTTGGCTACAGAATTATGTATACTTACAGCATCAGAAGTTTGGGGTTGGTAAGATTTCAAATTTGTTTTAAAGAAATATCTTATGCTTAACAATGTTACATTTATTTGATAAGAAATACAGTAAAAACAGTAATATTGTGAAATAGCCTATTTTTCAATTTAAATGAAATGCTTTAAATATAACTTGTCGTTACTTCAGTCACAGCATTATTTGAAATAGAAATCTTTTCTAACATAATGGGCCCTATTTTAACGATCTGAAACGCAAGTATCAAGCACAAAACGCAAGTAACTTTGTGGGCGGGTCTTGGGCGCTGTTGCTATTATACCGGCGGGATAAATTACTCTTGCGCCCGACGCAAATCTAAAATGGGTTGGTCTGAAGTAGCTTCATTATTCATAGGTGTGGTTTGGGTGTAACGTGAAATAAACCAATCAGAGCGACATCTCACATTCCTTTTAAGAGCAGACGCGCTTGTTCTATAGCGGATTCCTATTATAACGGCGGATTTGCCAGGCGCACGCGAGGAGCGGTTCACAGCCGAGGAGACCGACGTTCTCGTCAGGGACGTTGAGGATGGAGAAACACACACAAATTAACTTTGGTTAAACAGGCGTATGATAATTTGGGTAAATGTGTAAGCTAGATGTATGCCTATCTATCTATCTATCTATCTATCTATCTATCTATCTATCTATCTATCGTAATAATGTAGGCTATGATTTGCAAAAATGAAACCTGCTGTGTCTGTGTGTAGATGAGAGAATCAAAGTGTATGCGCGTTGTGCACACGCTACATTGATTATGGCCAAGCATGCGCCCTTAAAATAGCATATGAATAACATGCGCAACGCGCCACTGACTTTAAACTAGTTTTTTTCGGTCAGTGGCGGAATTGTTTTCTAAACCTGCACAACAGCATGAGGGAACGTTTGCGCCGGAACACGCCTCCTCTTTGCGATGAACCGCCCCGTGGAGCGCAAGTGTATTTCTTAGTTAACCGACGTGCGTCTGTGGAGGGAAAAGTCCGCTGTGCGCGGGTGCAAAATAGGAATGATACATGCGTCGGTGTACAAAGTCAATTGCGCTGGGTGCAAGATAGGGCCCAATGTCTTTACTGTCACTTTTGAACAATTTAATCCATCCTTGCTGAGTAAAAGCATTTCTTTAAAAACTTACTGACCCCAAAGTTTTGAATAGTAGTGTACTTACATGCAAGATTCATATTTCTACTTGAAGTGATTAACAAGTCTATTGGTGATATCGTTGAGAAAAATCTGGAAAAACTGGGCCATTTGCACACATTATTTTGTATGAGCCCTCCATATCGTTTGGGCTTTTTGTCTCTTGATACCTCAGAACAAACTTGTAAATTTGTAAATTGTAATTCCTGAAAAACAAATTGCACAAAAGTGATGTATTTTTATATTATCTGTGTCTGATGGAACATTAATCTCATATGGTCTGATTTCACAAGATGTAACCATGCTTGGCCTGATCAAGCACTATTTCAAATGCAATCAGTGCACAAGCAGAGTACAGAATACAATATTACCCCATTTACTGACTCCAAGTGCTTGTGTAAGAAACCGCAAACTGCCCAAGTTTTCTCCCTTGTCGCCACAAAGCATCCTTGCAGTCTTGCAACGGAATGGCAGGGTCAAAATTCCCCATTATCTGGAGTCTATTCCAATTACTTACCCCATTATTGCAGAGAAAGACAAAGCGCACAGGAAATGAGATAAATGTGCTGAAATTACAGCCTATGATTGGGCCTCCGCTCCCACTACTGACTGTGTCTGAATCCATTCGGGATGAAATGGTTCTGTTGGGTGCTTCAAGTATCAATGCTGTTTTATTGTGTCTGCTACACACAGGAACTGAAAATAGACGAAGCGAGTGTGTATATGTGTGTGTAAACTTGAGTGAAGGAGCATAAGGGCCTCCAAAACGGTTCCAGAGTTGAGCTGAACATCAAAATTTCTTTTTCAACCTAAGACATGCACACTACCCTGTAATTCAGTGTACTTCGACCTGGTTTCAATTTGAAGGCTGGTGTCTGCAAGTCATATTCTCTCAGCATGGAGCCCAAATTAAAATGGACAAGTGTAATGGACCAGCCTCTATCTGCGTTTCCTTTAAAGCAGTAATTAGCTTTGTGCTAATCAGAAAGCATGCTAATGGCATTGAAATACCAGCCTAAACACAATTACTGATGCAGGCCTATCAGTAGACTTCTTGAACTCTGTGTTGACATAGTGAAAGTTGAAAAAGAAAGTAGCTGGTTAAACATAGACATGTAAGCTATCCTCATATTTCATCTCCGGGCTAAAATCAGAACTTAGTCTGGCCACACTCACAAAATCTTACTAACCCTCTGGAATCTGGGACCAGGACGGATCCATGTCAGGCCCAAGACCGCAAAGATCTGTATCTAAACTAAGACCAACAAACCGAGGTCAATGCTTTCAGTGTTGCCTCTAGATGAGCTTTCACCTTTTGGACTGGTACATTTTAGGACAATATTCAAGCAGTCTTCATGTAATCTGCCAGATTAATCTGTAATTATATTAAAATGTATGTCTGTATACTATATTTTATTTACATTTTTTGAATGCAAGGAAAATTGTTCTGTTTTTAGGTTTATCACCTATGGCTTTGTATTTGCTGTGATGGCAAATTAACCACCACATGTATTAAAGATTACTATATCATATTTTGGTACACAAATTTCTATGGTCTTTAAAGTATAATATATGAGACTCAACATGTGCAAACCTTTTTCAAATTGATTTTGATATTTTGTCTAAAGGTCTGTTTCATTTCAAAAATTAGATTTTTCTGACCATTATTTACAGGGTTAATAAATGTTTATAGCCAATGTAGATTTTCAAATTAGATTAAAAAATAAATAAAATCAACATTAAAACATGCAAATATCCTGGAGCTCTTTTGGGTTTACAGCTTCCAAGCTGCAGTTGCCAAAACAGCATGAAACACTTACTGTATTGCATGAATGAATGCATTGTTTAATTACACTTGAGTCAAGGTAATTGGAAATTAATTTGAGTGTGCATAACAACATTTCAGCTCTGTTCTTTTTTTTTTCAGATTGTTAAGAGTTTTCAAGTTAAACCCTCTAAACCCAAACTTAAATTGCCCTTACTGCTTTTCTTGGACCCCAGAGAAAAAGTCAAGTTATTTTGTTTGATTACCGGTAACAGTCTGAGGAAACAGATTTCAGTCATAGAACGACAGGAGGACTATGTGTCACTACTCAGTTTTTAATTTGTGCCAACTCAAACCATCACACTGCCTATTGGACACATGCCAGAGTGACCCAGAACTGTCAGTCATCACACTTCTCAATGATTTTCTTCTACCTGCAACACCGGACCAAAAAAGTGCCATTCTGTTTACTTTGGCATTGAAACAGCTTACAAAGTCAGACTGCATTCATCTATATGTGGTTCTGTCCCTTTCTGCACATGCCTTCTGGCCAGTTTGTTCGTCTGTATCTTAAATTTATTTATTTTGGTTGTGCTGTTCTTAATGCTGAACTTTACAACTTTAAACCGATCTATTTTTTAGGGGAAAAATATATGGCCATTATCAACAAGTCATTGCATCAATGCATGTTCGCTTTCTGTCTCTCTCCCATCCCTACCATTTTTGTCTCCGACCCTCTCTGCCAAATTTTAGGCTATATATATGTATAGGCCTATATGTCTGGGCAGAGGAATAAGAGAAGTTAAGGGAAGTCTCGAAGAGTTGTCTCTATATGGTTCAATGCAGTGTGTCTAAGACAAGTTTTCCCTCTACTCTGAACTCTGCCAATACAACTGTGCAGTCTCTGCTATGTATCTTCATCCAGAGACAGCACAAAGAATTAAAGTGATGCAGTGTAAACAAACACATTGCAGTGTGCATCCCCGCGCCGGAAAACCTTCCAATGCGTCCATACAAATGTATTTTGCATTTGATGTAAGTAGATTAAAACATTGTCCCATAACATGCCTACTGTATCTGAGTTGTTCATTTGTATTATGGTGGTAAACATAAGAACACTTCATAGGGAATAATCAGAATAATGAAAATTGCATGTAAAAGGGAGTGAATAGGTTTGCTCATGTCATATAGTCCTTACGTAATTGGAAATAGCATTTTTGGTGCACATGTAAACGTAGTCAATGTTGCACATGCATCTTGGCTCCATGCTAGTCAAGGCTGTGCAGTATACTTTCACAGAAAATTGCGATAACACATCTGCCAGATGCAGTGTTTAAAATCTCTCTCACACACTAGACACAGTTACAGCATTTCCACAGATAGTGGATTCCGGGGCTCATTTGTCTCCAAGGCTGTAGATAGACCAGTTCTGCTGAATCAAACTCATCCCTCATGATAAAAGCTACATTCCTTGTTCTTATTTATCTGCACGACCCACTCATTTTTCACCTTTTCCTCCAGTCTATCCGTCACACTTATTTCCTGCCCTACTCTCCCCTTGCTTTTCTGTTCTTTCCAAATATGTAAGAGCCTTGTCTCTATGAACTCATTCCACAAAAATATGAATTCAGTTTTTTTAATGATTTTCTTCAGCAAGACATTGACTTTGGAAAAAAATGTGGTAAAGACACTCTAAAGTAAAGTAAAGTAAACCAAAATAAATAAATATAATACAATTTATTGATGGATTATGAGAAGGTTATAAAGATGTGGCTTTGTGCTGGATATCTGACATTGGAACATGATATGGGACTCAAAGCAGAAGCAAGAGAGAGGAGGACTGATCTGGAATTGCTTTTTCACAAAATGTTATGTTAAAATGCACATAATCTTGTCAAACCTTCACTTACTACTGTATAAAGAAGATGCTGGTCCAGGAGAAACCTCCAGGGTAACATTTAATTGCTAAGGAATTATTTTTCTTTTCTTTTTCTGTTTTTTTTTTTTTTTTACTCTGCATTAGGGGAATAGGGGTTTTGGCCTGAAGACTTGGCATGACAGCAGATAAATCTAAAAGAAAGTGTAACATGAAGGCAATATTTTTCACTGTTTGACTTGGCAGGGCAAGAGGAAGTAAACACCTACGCTCATTAAGGCAACAGTCAGCAGTCAGCTGATGGACCAATGGAGATGAATGGAACTGGCCTGGTGACAAAAACAGTGCTAGTAGGACTAAATCAAGTGAAACATACATGTGTATGGTTTTATGTAGAATTCCCCCCCCCCCACATCATCACATAGCCTTCACCATACCTAGAGATTGGCATGGAGTACTTTCCATAAGATCATCTCTCAATGCAAATCAAACTAGCTTTTAGGCTAACTGAAATTAAACCACGCCAATCTCTAGGTATGGTGAATGCTATGTGATGATGTGGGGCTATTTTAATTCCAAAGGCCAAGGGAACTTTATCAGGATGCATAGTATCCTAAAAATTAATAAAAAAAAAATACTTAAAAATAAAAATCTGCCTGCCTCTATGGGAATTTAACATAGGGGTGTACACACTTATGCACCATGTATTTTAAGGAAGAACATTTATTTATTTACGATACATTATTCATTCACAAAGAAAATTGGTGTCCTAAAAGGTTGGATTTTTCCTATTTTTTTAAATTAAGGCATTAAGTTCAATTTCCAAAATATGATTTTTTATTCCTCTTTTTAGTCAACTTTAGCATGGGTGTATTAACTTATGCATTGCACTGTATGTACTCTGCAAAAGTAAGGAATAAAATAATAGATTTTGCTAGTGTGTCAGGCTTATGTTCTGTTTTATGGACTTTTACATTGTATCCCCTTGTTTTCCTGTGTTCCGTTCCTGTTTCATTTGTTCCCCACGTTCCCAATCTTCATTTGTTGTCATTGTTACTAATTATGTTGCAAACTGGTTCTGGTTAATTTTGTTATTAAGTCCTGTGCATTTAAACCACGAGTTTTGTTCAGTTAATTGTCTATGCGTTAATGCTAGCTGTTATGTTCTCTCCTGCAACCAAGTTTGTTTTTTGTTGGGATTCCTGCTTTTTTTATCAATGAAATAGCCACAATTACATCCACCTCTCCTTCTCCTCTTCCTTTGTCTGCCTTGCCTGACGTAACAGAATAAATGACCTAAAAAAGATCATGGATCTTCAAGCCGTTTGCTTCCTCCTCCCCAACCAGGATGACCGCTCCATCGAGGAACACACCAGTTAGTTCCTGGACCTAGCATATCATACAAATCGCACTGACATCCTTTTTCTGGACTGGCTTAAATGAACAATTAAAACAACTAGTCCCCCTATCCCTTTATGGTCTTCGAGGGAAATCTATGGACTTTTCTGAATTAGTTTTCATGAAGACTGGCTCCTCGTTTACTGTAGGTGAGGTGAGACTAGGGAGGAATTCACAACAATCCCGCTCACCATGGGCTCAGAGCCCATCCAGCACCTTACCACACCTGCCATGGTCACAGAGCCAGAGCCCACTGCAGACTCAGAACCTGAGCCAGCCTGCCCACCACAAGACGAGAGCAAACGCCCGCCAAGGACCCTCCAGTTGGAGAAGGTCTCCCCAGAGCTAGAGCGTACAGCCATTCTCGTCCCAGAGCCCAAGCCAGTTGCCACGTCTGACCAGGTGTGCAAGAGCCAACATACTTGTGTAATTTGGTGGAATTGGACTTTTTGGTATTGGGTCACACTTATGCCTCCACCCCTGGCATGGATTTTCTCATTAAAAGCACTGTTAATATAATGGGCTCTCTGGTCCACCCAGCCCCAAGTGTCCTTCATCGCCACTGGTCCCACACAGTTTTCCTGTGTTCTGTTCCTTTTTTCCTTTTCCCCCCACATCCCGCTCTTCATTTGTTATCAAGATTACTAATTATGTTGCACACCTGGTTCTGGTTAAGTTTGTCATTAAGTCCTGTGTATTTAAGCCCTGAGTTTTGTTCAGTTCATTGCCCGGTATTGTCAATGCATAAATGCTAGCTGTTATGTTCTCTACAGCGCCCTATTTTTTTTATTTCCTGCTTTGTTTTTGTTTATAAAAATGGCTACAATTAGATCCATCAGATTCTTTTCCTTCGCCTGCCTTTTCTGACATGACAGTGTAAAAGCCTGCCAGTGACACAAAATTAAATAAAGTAAGATTTAAAAATAATAATAATAATTTAAAGATGACAGGATTTTTGATTACTTGAAATACTTTGAATAGCTTTGCTTTTGTAACGTAAGGTGTAAATTGCCAAATAGATTAAATCAACTGATCACTCTATAGTATGACTGTATATTATAATAATTTCTGAATCATATATATAAATAAATAATTTAAACAACTTTTCTTTTTTAACACATTTTAAAATGTAATTTATTCCTGTGATGGCAGAGCTGAATATTCAGCAGCCATTACCGTGATACACGTTTCAGGAGTGTTCAGAAGTATAACATTTATCTAAAATAGAAAGATTTTATAACATAAACGTATTTACAGTCATTTTATACTAATTTAATGCATCATTGCAGAACTTTTTGAACAGTATTGTATACAAACCCACACATGCACAGATTATCAGGTCTTAATACGTTATGTAAATTTAGCGAAGCGTTTTCAATTTATATTTAAAATGAAAAATATATATTTTTAAGGTGTATAAAAAATTACTGATGTACATATAACTAAAATTATACATTGCATATCAAAATAAAATAAAATAAATTAACTGCAGATAATTTTTTGTCACCAACAAGCCACTGTTTGTGTGCTTATGTGGCATGTGTTTATCTGTGTGTGTGTGTTATAAATGAACAGCACCAATTACATATCAATGAAAATCTACTGTGTGGACATGAAGACTGGCCTTTCCTATTTCCCAGAATAAACTTCATTCATTCATAAAAGCGGGAGACTGCTATGAACGGAAACTTAAACACAAAACCATATGCCTAACAGTCACACTCACACACACACACACACACACACACACACACACACACAACACATACACACACACACACACACACACACACACACACACACACACAAAGGAACTGCACTGCTCTGAGAGCAAGAACGAACCACACAGGCTATAATTCCCAGCATTCCAGAGTGAGCGTCCAAGCCACGCTGACGTCTGTGCGTCTGGGAGGAACGCCGCTATTTACCACCACAAACTTCCTCTGCCTGCACATCATTCAGAGAGGAAGAAGCAGAGAAAAAAGGAAAGATGGCATGACTGCTCTCTATTTAGGCAGCATGCTAAGTCAGCCTGAGAATGCCCCCTGTCTCCACCCTAACTCTGGTGCCAAAGCGCCTCGCCGCAATGGCTAATGGCTGTACGTGTGTGCCCGGGCTGTTCTCCTGCGTGAGTGTGTTTGAAAATTCCTCAGGGGTTCAGGGGTTATTGGACTGCGGGAGAGTGCTGTAATTATTGCAGTAGCAATGAGATCATGGCCCCCTGTCTCTTAATCTAATGAGGACATCAGTGTCAGCAGTAATCAGCACACTAAAGACAGACAGCAACAGCCACAGGGAGAGACGGAACCGCTGAGAAATTCAATTGAGAAGACGTAAACAGAAAAGGAAATCAAGATCAAGTAAAATGAAAAACTGATAAAACAGACAGATAAAAAAGGAGGCAGAAGGGGGGTGAGAGAAGAAGAAACAACTTCTTAAAGGGACGGTTCACCCAAAAATTACAATTCTGTACAATTGTCAGGAACAGAAAAGGAAAATCTGTTTTGTAATGGAAGTCAATGGGGACCAAAGCAACACTGGACCCAATCAACTTTCATTGTAAGGAAGAAATAAAAAACCTTATATCCACAGAAGAAAGCGGGCTATACAGGTTTGATATAAGGGAAAGTAAATAACCAAATTTTTATTTCTGAGTTAACTATCGCTTAAAGAACAAAAGTATCTTATTTCAGTTTTTCCCTGTATAGTTGTTCATGTCTGTTTTATGTTCCTATCCCACCTAAAAGCAGAAAAAAATGGTAAAGATATATGGTTATATTGATCAAAGGACAACTGACAGTTTACACACACACACACACACACACACACACACACACACACACACACACACACTTTGTTCCCACAGCAACTCCAGCAGAATTGCATATTTCAGCATATTTCAGCAGAATTGGACCACTTGTCTTCTTAGTTCTACACACCCCAACCTCACGTTGGTCCATCGGTTCATTAAGTATGCTTGGTTCATTAAGTATGCTTTAAGATACTATGTGTCTAGCACTTGTAAATCTGGTTAAATTATTAATATACAGTGTATATACATTTAAACTGTGAAAAAACGGCAGATTCTGCCTGGACCTGCAAGTCAGTGACTAGACTAATTGGATTTTTTAAATATGTCTTTGTGATGACAAGATAACTACTGCATGAATAAATCAGTTTACTGCACATTTTAGCACACACATACACTGCAGTCAAATGTCTGGAGTCATAATGATATTTATTTGTTTTTTGAAAGATATATTAATACATTTCTAGGATGTATTAAAGGGGTGGTTGAACTTCAGTTAGTGTGTAATGTTGCTGTTTGAGCATAAACAACATCTGCAGAGTCACAACGCTCAAAGTTCAAAGCAAAGGGAGATTTTTCTTTAACAGAAATCGCTTTTTAAGGACTACAACAAACGGCTGGTAGGGACTACACGACATTCCTCCAGGGTTAGTGACATCACCAACCCTAAAATTTACATAAACCCCGACCCCGTGAATGCGATTTATAGATTGTCATGACAGAATATGGTAATCAATGACTAGAAGATAACTACACATAAGCTAGATCATTAAAATTCATCAACTAATCATTCAGAAACGTCCTGTTGCTTCTGCATGTTGTCACTTCTTCTTGAGTCTCTCCATCATTGTCCAACTTCGGTTTGAACTTAAAAGGCTGAAAGTTTTTGAAATGTTCAGTGCATGTCTGTGTGAGGTAAAAGGACACAAGCTGTTGAAGCTCCGCCCCATGTGCTGGTAGCAGCGGCTCATTTGCATTTAAAGGAACAGACACAAAAACGGCGTGTTTTTGCTCGCCCTCAAAAAGTGACAACTTTAACGTGCTATATAAAAAATATCTGTGGGGTATTTTGAGCTAGAACTTCACATACACACTCTGGGGTCATCAAAGACTTATTTTACATCTTTTGTAAAGGGCATTATATCACCCCTTTAGTACTTCAGAAAGGATGTTTTAAATAAAAAAGACATAGTAAGGACATGTACAATGTTACAATAAATTAAACACAGGAATAAATAAAATGTTAAAATATATAAGAATAGAAAACAGTTATTTTAAATGTTTTTAATGTAATAATATTTCACAATATTACTGTTTTTACTGTATTTTGATAAATCAAATAAATGCAGCCTTGGTGAGCATAAGAGACTTCTTTCAAAAATACTACTAAATCTTACCATCCCCGAACTTTTGAACAGAACTTTATGTATAGAGATAACTTATTGTATAATTTTTGTGTGAGAGCGAGAAGTTAAAGGAAAGTTAATACGAAGTTACAGACATAAATATGAATAGGTACACAGGTCTGTGTTGTGCGTGTCTCAACTGCATGTGGGTGGAATAAAACGGTCAAAATGGCCTGAGAGAGCAGACAGTAAGACTATCAGACAATAAATGCGGTCATAATCCTCTGACTCAGACCCTTGTGTAGAGAGACGCCAAATCACAAACATCCACATACACAGAACAGATACTGACAACAAACATGAGCTCTGTCTTTCCTTTACTGCTCTCGATCAAATGTTGTCATTGTTACACTGATTATAAAACTTGCAGAGAGAATATGTACATTTCAATTCCCAACTGTTTCAGTTTTTATGAGCTAATTTACATACTTGCAATGATGTCGTAAAGAGTGCTTGAGGAAAGGAAATGACATTTAAACGGAAGCAATATTCTGTTATAAAAGTGTGTGACTCATTAAATAGTGCACCCACAGAATCAATACACAAACAGACACACAACCAAAAGGATGACGCCCAGACTTATGTTCTTGTCTGCTGATCTGTTTCATGCCATTCCTTTCACATTCAATCTCCAAAAAGCTTGTTAAATTGTTCTTGCACTAAATACAGTGAAGGTCAGCCAACATAGCCTTGTTTTATTAAAACAAGCTAACACGAGAACACTTACCTCCACCACAAACATTTTCACCAGCAATTCTTTAGTCATCAGTTCAGATTTAAGAGAAAGAGAATGAGAAAGTTCACCACAGCAACGTGTGAGGTAGATCAACAGAACACCAAAACAGCCAAGACTTTCCATAGTTTTACATAAGCATGTTACTAAGCTAGCGCAACACAGTACTCTAATAAGCATAAAATACATAGTATATACAAATATTGAGTGAAATTATATTTTTCCATTACACTAAACTATTGATTATTGATATCTTTCATAACTGATGTTTTTCTTGACTCATCTATCTTGGATTTATGTTTTCACAGAGCTCTGCATTCTGGGATTGTGAAGGAAACATGCAATACTAATAGGGTAACCACCTGGTTATTGCTGTGTTGCAGGACATTAGATGTGAAATCTACTATTATACTATGTAAATATTGATTACCATTAGTTGGAAAGTCTATTTGCCATCATGTTGGATGATACAATTTTAAATCTCTAATAAGTTTTGTTATAATAAGAATTCATCACATTTATATAGCGCTTTTCTAGACACTCAAAGTGTTTTAAATGGAAGGGAGGATCTCCTCAACCACCACCAGCAGCCATAGTGCGCCAGAACGTCCACCACACACCAGCTTATTGGTGGAGAGGAGACAGAGAGAGATAAAGCCAATCAGTATGATGATGGACAGAGGCCAATGGGTAAATTTGGCCAGGATATCGGGATTAAACCCCTACTCTTTTTTCCAAAGAAAATCATGGGATTGTTAATGACAAAAGAGAGTCAGGACTTTGTTAATTGTGACCGGTTCTGTGACTGGCACTTAATTTGCCCAGGTTCGAGTGATACAGTGTAATTTACTCTATGGGACCTGTTCAGTCAACTAAATTGAATGACCTGACTAACAGGCTAGTAGGTAAAAATCACATTTTATACTAAAATAAATTTCCCTAAGTAGCAACTAGTTTATTTTCCTTTACTAGACTATGCAAACAATACTGGATTACCAGATTCATTGCATCTTGAACTTGATTTTTTTTTTTTTTTTTTTTTTTTTTTGGGATCTGGCAAGTTTGATCAGGATGTTTCTATCCACATGAAAAAAGTCCTGGCTGGTGTACTTTATTTAATGACTTTTGATGAGGTCCACACTGATCCTGCCTTCACATGCTATTGGAAATTTCCTACTTCCCACTTCTGAAGTTTTGATTACGAGCTTGTCGCATTCAAGTGCTTTGTTTTTGGAAAGAACAGGAACCATGGAGGACACCAGGTTTATTCTTGGCTATTAATTGGGAAAATCTTATTAAAATCAAAATGAGATTTAGCGTCCCATTCATTTCCAAACATTAATCACGCTATCTATAGACCGCTTGCTGACAATTCTGGACTTTCGGTCAACTACAGGCAATTTTTGCTGTGTGTAAGACATACAATACGCTTCAAATGATTATTCATACATGTAAATATGCACTACTTTAACGACAAGACAAGGCAATGTTGCAGTTGTGGGAAAACCTAATAAAGAATCCCAGTCACAGCCGCAATCATTCTCCCATCCGACATGCTTAAAGTTTGTGGCCCGTGCATCACAGGAACTTCCCAGTAGTAAATACGACTTGAGAGGGTGTTCATGTCCAATTTTTAACTAGGAAACTTGTCTTCACAATAATTCTGATAGCACGTGTCGTGAAGGCATGATTCCTTTGCTCCGTCCAGTCATCATCATTGGAAAAATCCCTCTCTACGAATACGTTGGTTGGTTATCAACCTGACGGCTGCACAAATGATTTTTTTAAATGCCAATCACATTTTTAGTATTATATTTCTTATTGTGATAGGGGAGAAAAAATTCAGACATAAAATGCGGGACATGTTTATGTCTTGCAGGATGCGCGACAAAGCTGCCAATTTCAGGATTGGTCTAGATAAATAAATTTGCCCTTCCTTTTGGAACATTGGCAGCACAATATATTAATATATTAATTACTATAGTTAACTGAACAGAATTAGTAAGGCCACACTGATACTAAAGTCTGTTTTGTACCGTTAACATATATTGACAATCACCATAATAGGTTAAGAGAAAGTCATATGATGAATTCAAGTTCATTGCAAGTATCTTTTCCACAAACTGAGGGAAACTAAATACTAATATATAGAAGGTATATACACTGTCATGCACACAAATACAAAACACCATCATGGTAACAAAAATGAAAATAAACATTAATTTAACCGCATAAGATGTACATAAAACCCAAAGCTTTTCACTGTAAATTATTACATGATTTATTCTTTTTTTACTTCCAAAAACAGTCCATTTAAAAGTACTTTACTGTAAAATTACATGAAACGTAAGGTTAGATCTATTACAGTTTATACCCTTAAAAGGTTTTTACTGTGGCATTGTAATCTTTTACAGTTAAATTTACAATAATTTGTTATTTGCTAACAATTGTAAATGAGATAGTGAATTATATAATACCAGAATTGAAATAAAAAGGCAGATAAAGATGGATAGAATTTCAGGTAGTGGAAGGAAGAGCTCAAGACACACTTGTTCCATAGCAGTTTACATGACATTTTCAGAATGCTGCTTTCGCCCAAAAACTGGACAAATGGATTAAAACACGATCATTATTCAGTGAAGAAATTGCTCTCAAAAGACACCAAAAATTACAAGCAATAAAAAATGCCCTCTCAGACTACATCCTGAAAAATTCTTATTGGAATACACACAGGACACACATTCCAGAGCTACTCTCATTTTTGTCCATCATGATAGCAGAACCTCCGGCATGTCTGGGTATTCTGCCTGTTTTACTGTTTGCCACGTGTATCTAATCTATGGCTCCATTCTCTCTTATCTCTTCACTTCTAAAAAAAAAAAAAAAACACTCTGCACGCCATCAAATACTCAGCAGCCAATTGTGACATACAGCACCCTTTATGTCAAGTGATGAAATTCACAGCACTCACAACAATATTTGCTTGTGACTCTCTTAAAACACTCTTTTCACTCAATTTGTCTATTAACAAAGTCCACGGTATATGTACAGTGTATATATGTATATGCATCAAAGCAGAATATTGTCATTTATCTAGATCAGAATAAATAAAATAAAATCAAATAAAATAAAATAAAATAAAATAAAATAAAATAAGTAATTTACACCATCTTAAAATCTACATTGTGTTTGGTAACATGGTATTTTAAAGTTGCATTTATTTATTTATTTATTTATTCATGTATTTATTATTTAAGCAGTAAAATCTATAAATAAAAGTCATCTGGGGATAGATAAAAGATTAACGCCATGGTTTTATCATTTAATGATAAAAAAAATATTAATAATTTTTTTATAATTAATTTTAAAATATTAATAATTATAATATGTTTCAATAAAAACAACCTCTAGTCTAGAACATACAAGCACCTTAAGTTGAAGAAACCCATATACACACACTAATGTTCAAATATTTGGGGGCATTAAGATTTTGCAATGTTTTTGAAAATCTCTAAATCTCACCAAGGCTGCATTTATTTGAAAAATGAAAACAGTAAAAACAGTTAAACAATTAAAAAATATTTATATTATTACAATTTAAAATACCTGTTTTCTATTTGAATATATTTTAAATGTAAAAACTTTTCAACAATAGACCAATTGTTATGGCACTGTTTCATGACATTAAGTCTTGTGCGTGTGTATGTTGACCTCAACACAATGACGCATGACAATCGTCTAAGACCCCCTCCCTGCTCTTCTTTCATGGATCCAGCCTCTCTAGAGCAGAAGCAGCTTTGAAGATGGGCTGATGAAGGAGATAAAGCATGAGGAAGCTCACTGGCTACTGGGCGTCCAGACCAGCCCTGACATGCAGTGTGTAAGTATGTGTGTGTATGTTGTGTGGTTACTGACTAGATTAGAAGCAGCAGTTGCAGGAGATTCTTGTTTCCCCCAGAGCGTTTGGAGACACAAGACTTAGGCGACAGGAACCTCAGACCAACAGAGACCTTCTGTTACACACTGACTAAACCACTCTGCTATCCGATCTCCCGATAACACACCGACTCCCACACGTGTACACTCATGCTCTCACATATGTGACACGTCAATGCCCAAAAAAGCCTTCATACAAATAGGCCTAATTAATTTCAAGTCTATTAAATTTGAGAATGTAGATTTGATAACACTTCATATTAACCTTTTTTAACAATATTATATAAGCTGCTTTCTACGTATATGATACACTTTGTTTTATGACTTTTTGTTTTCTAAAACACAATATATGATATTCAAATATATATTATGCAATTAAATTTTAAATGATATTCAAATTACACACCAATTATATTCAATGAATTGTAGTTTTGTTATCAATTATTAACTAATTTCAATTAACAAAAACTAATTTAGTCATACACCACAATTGTGTGCAAAGAGACATTTGCTATCAGTGCAAAAGGCGATATGCCATTTAAATTAAGTTACTATTGCTATTTTCTTTACACTAAGTGTATAGCGCTTAATTCTGTTCACACTAAGTGAAAGTAGAAGTATTCACTACGTTTATGTATAAACTAAGTGTACATAAACACTCTATTTTCTAAAAAAAAAATCTACAAATTTGCATTTAGTCCCAAACTAGGTAGCACCCACTAAGTGAATACAACAAATCAGGATTTCTAAATGTACTTACTTTACGTCCCAAATTGTGGGTTACAAAAAATGGCAAATTTCATAAAAATGAAGAGAAAATAAAACAACTCATATAGTATTTAGTTTGACTTAATGAGGTTGACGAACCATTTTCTGAAGGTTAAGCACCTCCTTTGGAAAAAAAGACATTGCATTATATAATGCTTGAGTGTTCATTTTAATATTATCCCGTTCATAGAGATTTCTAGATGGATGCCGAGGCTTTTATCTGGTAGAATCTGCAATCTCTGACCCAGTTTGTTTGCTGGCTTCCATGGCTGTAATACGCGGTTTTCCGCCAACTAGCAACACAGGGTGTTGAAATACTATTGGGTAAATTGGCAGTGGGTGGAAACACACTGACCAAAACAAAAACAGACATTCCAACTCAAAACGCACATTTCAAAGTAAAATAACTGGCTATAGCATTGTTTTTCAAGGAAACAAGTATGTGAACTTAGCATGTTTCCTAAATATCTGCAAACACATTATGGTATTTCTATGCTTTAGTACTGTCAAATAATTACAGCATCTTTAAAGTTGGCATTAAAAAGAAAGCTGCAATAGTCTTTTCTTCCCTATTGTCTTTTTTTTTTCCCAGAGAAGAGAAGTGGTGTCGCTGCAAGAGGGAGGGGAGTTATTTTGATTAAAGATTAAGAGGGAACATGAATTAAAAAAGTAACAATGATGATGTAGTGCATGGATAAACCATTTATAATAAATACCGCAATATTCCATTAAAAAATAAGAATTGATTTCATGGTGACTTGAAGCTGAAGAAGAATCATGAACCTTGTTTTGAATGCACATGCACTACTGACCTGCTATGCTTTACAGTTTGTTGATGTCTTCTAAAAAATGTTTCAAAGTTATTATTTTAAACAGTTAAACTTTGTATATTGTACTGTAAGTATGAGCGATGTAGTATGATTTGTGTATGTTTGCCGCTGTTGGAGGAGGCGGGACTGTGTGCATGTGTGATAGTCAGGGCTTTTTGGGGCACTATACATGTCTGGATATCGTTTGGATTGGAGTCTAAATATTTACATGACCTGGGTTCATTAGTCGAAATGGAAGCTTTTCCTTAAACCACACAAAATATCCTTCCATTAGTACGGAAAGCACTTAAAGCTAAGTGCTCTTTTTTCTCTCCATCTTACACATACATGCACATGCGCACACATAGACATTCTTGTCTATCCATTGGTAAAAGGCCATTTTGTAGGGGGCACCCTTTACACAGCTGTCAACTGTCTATAAAGTGTGTTAAGTATACAATTTATATATGTATAACTCAAGAAAATGATCTAAATGTTCATTGACCTTGTTCAATAACACATTTAATCAATCCTAACATTAATTAAAATGAAAGAAATGCACCATTTGTCCATCCAAATAAAAATAACGCTGACAAAACAATGCATGATCATAACTTATCTATGAACTATGGTTTCTCATATTGCGGTGAATTTGAACACTGAATTTAAGCAGATTTAAGATGGCAGAAGGCACTTGGCGAAGTCTCATCTGATTGGTTAGTTATGTAAAAGAAATATGATCACTGACAAAGTACAGTAGGTTGCTGGAAAACATCTTGGTATTTTATGTGGACAGCAGCTGAGTGGGTGTATGAAACACATTAGCGAGAGAGAGAGAGAGGGGGGGGGGGGGGCTGGGGAGTAAGCAGGAGGGAGCTACTCCCCAACAATAAGAATTAATTTATAGACTCTGATTATTGAAAAGGAGCCAGGATTTTTCTGTAGAGGAGTCAGTCTGGCTTCGTGGATGTGTTTGTGTGTTGAGTGAATGAATAACTGTGTGCTCCTTTGCCATCAGTCTCTTCACCAATATAGCACTGAATAAAACCAAGGCATGCCAACACAACTACCAGGGAACGTTCTCAGAGCTTTAGCTAAAGTTCTGGCAAGGTTCTCTCAAAGTTATTAACAAACATTCTTCCAGTAATGTTAATAGAATGTTCGATCAAAGTTATCAAGAATCCTAATTTTGGAATTAGAATAGTCTTTCCCTAATCGTAGCAAATTGAATTCCAAAGATTCACGGATGGTCAACTATTTCCGGTTAGAATTCAAAGTGCAGATCCATGCACAGTCTAAAAGCTAATATTGCCCACAACCCACTGCACTTTGGATGAGGATTCGATTATAACAACACGAAAAAAAGAAAGGAAAAAAACTACCAACATGGCGGATGTGCGAGACAGATGGTGGGGTTTGAGTGATTAATGATCAGTCTCTAACCTGACGAAAAAAACATTTATTCAATGTTATCCAGATAATATATTTAATCTGAAACAACATTGAGAACTTTTATAAAGATACGTTTGGTCACTAACTTTTAAATGCATAATTTCTCTGCATGAAAGACCTACAACTAGTAAATTAAAACGCTACTTAAATTTCTTTCCAATACAACAGGAAATTAGATCAGATTGAATGTGAATGATTTAAACTGTGACAAGACGTTGACAGGGCAGTTTAAACGGTGACAGGATGCAACTAAGAGACAGAACTGTCCTTTAAAGATGCATGTATGTCCCAAAGCTTGCTTACTATCCTGCTGCACACTCAAAAGTATGTAAAATTAAATATTCAGAGATAAATTGAAATATTCAGAAATAATGTTTTCACAACTTCATGGGAACGTTAGCAAAACATCATTTTTTGTTAGCAGGGAAGGTACTTTCTCACAGCCACACATACCTTCTCACACCTCTCATGTACAGTGCGCTTGTTACATGTTATCATAATTCAAAACTTATTCTGCTTTGTGAATGATTGTGACTGACTATTACGCTAATATAGGCTGTGTATGCTTCAAACAAAAGATTTCAGTTGGCTTTTAAACATCTTGTACAAACAAATTGAGTATCCTTTCTGGCTGAATGTTTGAGTCATTGTTTGCATTGGTTTTATCTCAGATTGAATCCGTTTACTTTTGATTCATACACACATGTAATATTTACCCATGTCGCATGCAAGGCAAACTGATTTTTAAAGTATTTGAATAAACTTTAGATACACGTGCGATACATTTGTATGTCTGTTGAGTACTAGAATACAAAAACTGCATTTCCGTAATGACCGGTATGTGATCCTTCATGAATGTTATCTGCCAGTGAATCTGCCCCTGCAATCGACTGATGGCACCTATGGCATTTGGATCAAAACTGAAATGGTGCAAAGTATGAGGGAAAGTTCTTTTTCTCTCTTTATTAAATTATCTTTAACATTAGCATTTGGCTAATCTCTTAGATCTGAAGACATCTCCTCAATGGGTCTCTTTATCTTTAACACAGTTTCATGAGTCAGCACTGATCACTGGTTAATCATATTTTACTGACTGCTCCATCACAGTATGTCTGTCTTAATCTAATATGCCTGGAGCCAGCACTCAACAAAAGCCTGTCAATACCCCCTCTTCTTTCTCCTCTGCTTTCCAGTCATTGCCGAAAAAGTCAGTTCAGCTAGACTTAAATACGCTATAAATCACTTTTAGAAATAAGAATGGAGACACACAAGAGTTACAAATGCTGCCCAATGTAATTCATTGAATCCATTTAAAAATATGCTGCTGGGGCTGTTATTCTTGGTGTAGATTGTTCTTTATTTGGTTTTTAACAAATACATTATCTATCTATCTATCTTGATTGGTACCTTTTTAGCACTAAGAAAAAACCTTTAACAAATTAGTTTGACTACAAAATTCTGAGTTTAATATGAATGTGATATCATACTTTATCTAAATTGTTTTTACAATCCTCATTCTGAACCTGATGTCAGTTTTGATTGAGGAAACAACCGCAGAAGAATGTTTTTTATTGTTTAGCTTGAAGATACACACCCTTGTTTGTCTTACTGCAATCACACAGGAGGAATTTACAAGAGCTATCAATCGATTATGGGAAGGGGAGAAGAGATACACAGAGCTATATAATACAGATAAGATCCATACATAAGGACACACAAAACATCTTTTAATCTGGCAGTTTATGGCAGATGTCTGCTGCATGTTTCAAATGACTTGACCCCAATAGGTGGAGATAATGAGCGCTGGGATCAACTGACAGCAGTGAAGCGCAAAAGTTAAACCACCATTACAGTGACAAAACAAATCCAATGTTAAAGTTACTTCGTAGTTAAACTCTGTGATTCTAAGATAAGAATTGAATAAACTTTTGTTAAAAAAAACAACCAACACAAAGATGCTTTACTGAATCTATTTAAAACACTGTCTCGTGTATTTTTTGTCTGTCATCATCACCTTTTCAAGCTAGCTTAGTCTCCCTTCAGATCAAATAGGTTGGTTCAATAGCAAACACTTCCATCCAGTGACAGAGAGTTCAACTGAAGGGAAAGTGCTCCGTTTCCATGCTGGACAAAAGAAATGATCACTGGGTTTTTTACGCAGTAATGAAGTGTCACTCATCACAAGCTTCATTACTTTAAAGGGGCGGCACAATAGACTGTGTGATATGGATCCTGCAGACGTAAAACACAGAGGCCGACTGCTGCAAGTTTTTTTTTTAGAGAAATAATCTATTATGATGTTGAGGGATAATTATAATATAACTTTTCCTCATAATTTCAGCAAGTCATCTCACTTTACTCAAAGGGCATGAAATGGCCTTAGAAAGGGGAGAGTCAGTTGACATGGGAACTAGATCTTGAAAAAGTTTGTCCGCTGTAAATAAGTAAGTTGATACTCACACAAATATCGAGGTACAGTATGTGATCGCAAAAATGGCAAATATAATGATTATGTTTTTCTTAGCAATGCATGGTCAAACCAGAAAAAAGAGAGAGAAACAAAAAAAACAAGCAGAGAGAGAAAATGTGTTGTGGGGTGAGGTGGGGAGGGGAACATAGGAAAATGAGGGACAGAGAGGCGAAGAGGGAGAGACAGTCTATTGATTTGGTCCACAGTGAGAGATAAGGTATCTCCACACATGACTTTATCTGACTGGTTACATATCAGCAAGCGAGCGCACCGTATCGACACGGCAACATCAGTCAATGCCATATGCTGCTCTATTCATCATCCACGCTGAATAATGACAGGCACACATGGCACTGCTTTGTCGTACATTTTTGTATGTTCCTTTTATGATGATGTTGAAAAACAAGTTTTAAAAATACTTTATAAAATGTATTTTATTGTAAAAAAAAAATAATAATTATAGAATACTGTGCAGACTTCATATTTCATGTAATTTAATATAATTATATTTTCTATTATTGCTCTAGTTTTGCATTAAAATAAACATCCCTAAAACAGAATAAATGTAATATATTACATATTTAGAAGCACAATTTCAAGCGATTTGGAATTTTGAAGCAAAATGTGAGATGTTGAGACTTATTTTTAGATTTTCTGCTTATTAGAGTTTATCTTTATATCAAGAGTAACTTAATTTTTATTAACCCATTGGCAATTGTAGAATACTGTGCAAAAAAATATATTTTCTTCATCATTATTTCTGCCTTGTTTTGCAGTAAAATAAATTTCCTTTAAATTATAAAAATGTACAATATTATATATCATATAATATATTTAAAAGTAAATTTGGAAGCGATTTAGAATTTAGAAGTGAAATTGTGTAAGATGTTGAGACATACTTTTAGATTTTCGTCTTGCTTCAATATAACTTTAAGAGCATTTTAAATTCATTTTTTAGTACCCCTTTTTGCAGTATTCAAATGGGTATAATCACTGTTTGCATTAGCATCTTCAAATAATGAACTATAGACTTACACAATGAAATCAAACATAATAGGACGCCAAACAGAAAGAGACTGTGAATCAAGAAACGGTGATATTGAGATTCCTGTTCCTCTAAACAGAGTCAGGTTTATGGGTATAGATTTTGGTTCTGCTTCCTCTCTAGACCTCCTGCCCAAATCAATTCCACACACATACAGGTTACCAAGTCGATGAAGGTATAGAGAGCTTTATCCATGAGTCAATGTCCGTGTCTCCATCTCCTCAGTAACCCCATTTTTATTAGACCGAGGCAGGTGTGTGTGTCTGTGTTAAAGGGGGTTTATATGACAACACTTTCCCATGTTCACATCCTACAGTAATTATTGATAAGACACTGGCTTGACTCACCTCGACTGGATCAATGAGATCAGAAGATGTAGCTCCTGGAGGGGAGGATAGTGGGAATAGCACTATGTTGGAGAAAAGCAGAAAAGAGATGGCAGTTCAATAGCTTTGACCGAAATTTGCAGCATAAGTGACAAATCACAGTTAATAATGAGGAGTGCAGGATCTAAATGCAGCAGTTTAAGTTTATTTAACAATGAATTCAGGACACTGGAAACAAGAGTGGAATAACTAAACTAAAACGTAAGAACTGACGATCAACTGAAAGAAACACGGAGCTTAAATACACAGAGAAACTAATGAACATCAGGTGCAAACGATAATAAAATAATGAGTAAGCAAGGAAACTACTCAAACACAGGAAACAGAGCTTTTGGCGCTTTAGTGGTTAAATAAACAGAAATACATGCGTCTTGCGGAAGAACAATGTAGCAGGAGCTCTGTTGAGAGATCACGTAGATACTGGGATACTCCGAAAGTGGTTGCTGTCCCACCCAGTCTAAAATAGTCAGATTATAAGCACTTACAGTTTGGAAGATGGATTCATGATGTAGGCCTACTCACTCATTGTGTAAATTTTGAACAGAAAAAGTTAAAGAGTGTAACTTTAAATATTACGAGGTAAATACAACAACAACAACAACAACAAAATCATAAATAAATCGTTCACCATAAGATCTATAACATGCACTTACAAAAAAAAAAAAAAAAAAGATATAGTGAATTTTCATTTCATGTTGACTAATTTTATTGAACCCGGAATATTCCTTTAAGAAGAAAAATGAATACATTGACTCCTAAACCTAATTTTGTAATCACTATTCAATTATGCTTAAATAGATTTAGCATTGGGTGAGGACTTGCTCTCACTGTCACTGTCTGACAAAAAAAGAAATTATAGAAGTATCCGTTCATTGCGTGTGCCACATGACAAATGAACCAAAGACTAGGAAGTTAAATTAAATATTTATGTTCCCTGTAAATTATCTTCGGCTGCATTATAATGATTGCTTAATTAAAAATATGATCAAGATTGCATATATGGATGTCTTCGGGGAATTTCGCTGTTAAAAGTATAACATTTAAATCTACTTAAATGAAAGAAATTAATTGAATAAAGATTTATTCATTTTGATGAACGAGATTGAACAAGAGAGTCAGTAAAATGATCCGATCTTCCCATCACTATAACCAACCACTTCATGTCGGGACACAAGATGCTGAGGCATGACCGCTTTAATTTAAGTAGGCCTAGTCCTCATCTGACCAGTTCAAAGCCTAGCCCTTCATTATCTATGTCTGGTGCCGACAGCTTCAAAGCGCCTCCTCAGACGGTATAACATGCTCTAATTGCACAGGTTAAGTTTGGTTACTGGCCGGGGTAGCAGTAGCACACCACATGTCATGAAATTGTCTCTGTGGTTTAGATTTTTCTTTTTTTCCTGTCTCCTATTTGTCCGATTCATGAAGAAACTGCGGGCTGAGAGAACACAACGCCTCCTACTTATTCATTCAGAGAGACTACTAGGCGTCTGTTATAATGCACATGTGTGTGCTGCACTTAAAGGGTTAAAGTTCCATGAAATCACTCGACAAATGCAGTTTTCTGTCCTGTATTGATACTTTTCCTAATTGCAAAGTAAGTTGCTTCACAGCAATGAAACTACTTGCTAGTCAGTGGCATTGGAAGAGACGTTTACATTGCTTTTAGTCAAACTAAATTAAATTGTCATGTAAACACTTTAGTCCAATTTTTGCAAAGTCGATCTAACAGACAGGTAATGCTCTTGAATAATGAGAGCATTCTCGTTGATTAGTTTAAATCATAGGCAGGTAAGACATGTCCCCACTTTTTGCCAGGGTCGATATTATCCCCACCACTTTGTGAAACATCTTGCATTACAGATGTATCTAATACAGATTAAACATCTCTAGTTTACCAGAGTTAAATAAGAGGTGATCGGGTGCTGGAATGTACACAGACGAGCGCTTCAATCTATCGCTAACCATTGCGGAGACTCTATTTGTTCCATTGAAATCACAAAACAAATTTCACACAAACATGTCCCTGCTCTTATACAATTACTGATAAACATCTTTGCTTTTAATGAGGAAAAAAATAACTATACGAGGGCAAATTAGAATCCAGAACCGCTGGCACGCTTAACAAAAGATCTACCACCAGACCATTAGAACTCATGAACATTAATAGCGGATCTATGTATTTAGACTTTTTTAAAACAAAGTTACGCCAGTGGCTGAAGTGCCTTTTTAGAGAGATTTGGGGGTCCTGATCTTTTGACTGTGAGACTGTCTATGGGTGCCTGAGGCTGAGATGTTCTGGGTTCATTATGGTAAAGCCTTTGTGTCAAAGTCCCTTGTTAATCCAAGCTTCCATTTTCCTCTCAGACTTAAATCTGATGGAAGTGTGACAGACAGAAAATAGTTCGGGCTCTTTTCTGAGCTCCAGGAGGCATTTGAAACCTTTTGACTCCAGTGAATATTGAAGTATATTTCTCAGGGTGAGTTAGTTGTTAGCTATTAGTTGTTGAGGGAGTGAATTAAAATTTGGCTTATTATAATGCTTGTTTTGTTTAATTTCAAATCTTTTTAAGTCATCTTGAGCCCCCCTTGGAAGTTTACTGAGGCCCCCTAGCGGGTCCCAGACCACTGGTTGAGAATTACTGCTGTAAAGCCATGGCTACATAAAAACTTAAGAACATTTGCACCATTACTGCCCAGGAAAAAAGATACCATTCCACTTGTGATCAATGGGTGGGGCATGTTGTCACACCACATACTGTAGGGTAAGTTACAATATCTGCCTTTACACAGTTTATTGCAGGCCTTTCAGCGAAATATGAACAGTAAAGCAAAAACGACACAAAAACTATCAGGTGAATCAGCCACAAAACGTAGTAGTAGTAACCATCAACCATTTTAACCAACAAATAATGTTACTGTTAAATCTTGTGCAAATGCAAAACAAGCATTGGTGCAACTGTACTACTTACTCAAGAACCTTTTGGTTACAGCCATTGTGACAACTTCTCTGTGTGACAACTAGCCCCACACTAGATTGACAGGGAAAAAGAGTTAGACAGAGATCTTGTCAGCTCAGCAGAGGGAGCTCTTTCTAGTGTGTGTGAAAGAGCGGGAGAGAGAAAAAGAGAGAGAATCAGTAGTTTCTCTTCACAATTCGTGTTTCTCCCACAGTCTTCACACAAGCTCTGAACAACTTTTGGGCAACCTCAAGCTTAATATGTAAACCATACATCCCCTTCAGAACACTTCAAAATGGCACATACCGGTGGCCAAATTCATCAAACATAATGGTCTCGCTGTAGGCTGGTGTGGTCGCTTTTTTTTCCCTCCCCCTCTTTCTTTTTTCATTTGCTTCTGTCATTCATAGAGGGCCTTAGGTCAAAGCTAAGTGCTATTCTGCTATTAGCAGAAACTGGAGAGAATCCAGAGTCAAGAAATCTGATCTTAGTTTCTGGATTTTGGGAAAACATCATTTGTCTTGTAATATGAATGGGTAGCAAGAAAAAAAAATAAAACCTCAAGGACCAACATCCATTCAGTCAAGACAAGAAAGAGGAAGAGCATGAGAGAAAGAGCGAAAGAAAAACTAAAAAAGAATGCAATAACGACGGGTTATAAAAAAACATAACAAAATGCTTTTGTTCCCCATTTTTCCCTACTACATGCTTTATCATTACCCACAATGCGCCATCGTGCCTCTCTTTCCCCCTCTGTTCCTCCACTCTGCTTTTGTCCAGCTATCAGACAGAATTAAAAACTACAGGAGCAACAAACTCAAGCTGACATGACCTGATGAGGGCCACGGTGGGGTGATGGGAAGGGGGGCATGTGGTGGTTAGAAGAGAGCGAATCACTCATGCCATGTGACACCCTAGTCCAGTCTGCAATCAGCAACAGAATGTAACAAAGAACAAAACACTTCATTCCCCCTTCCTCTCTTTTTTCTGAATACCTATTGTGCTAATATGAGCAACGGCTCTCTGTAAGGATGAGGAGTAACTGAAGCATTTCTCCCATTTCTCTTTTACAGGCTGAGGTCAAAGGGGAGGCATTCCTGTCTATTAAGCATTCGTGATCCTCACCTCCTTCCTAAATGCTCTGTGGCCCACAAGGTGTTAGCAATGGATAAGGAGAGAAAGAATTGTTATGGGGTGACATGATGAAAGTTGACAGTTAGACTCAGTTATTATTAACTAAACAACGGAAAGATTTGTAGATGAACTGAGATGGAATATATTTTAATTGTTCTCAAATTATGTACTAGCTATCTAGTCTACTGTACGAGAAAATGTCCTGTTATACCCTCATTCACTATTCCCTGCGTTATTCCGATAACATAGTCCACTAAATTAATGAGTGAAAACGAGCGAGTGAATTCGGACAATGACTGTGCTGGAAATTCTACAGACGCCATCTTCTGAATTCATTCAGCTCGAAGCTCACAGTATATTCTCTAGCAGCTCAGTGTGGTTGTACACACGTTAGTGAGGTGCATTATTAGATTGAATGAGTGACTCTATAATGTCCATTACGGTTTTGAACACCACTACAACTGGCTAGTCCTTTAAATATAGGCTATGTGAGGGCATTCTACCCAAATATACTAGGCGAAAAACTTTAAACAGATTTTGAAGTGCACATCAAATGGACACCTTACTATCCCACGGCAGAGGAGTTGTGAATGAATGCCAGTGCAGAGACGCAACTGTGCCGCAATGACAACACGATGAATGTAGATGTTGTAAGTCCAGATCCATTTCATATGCTTTAATCATACAACACAGCGCGTACATTAACGGTCAAGTAGCCTACTTATTCAGAAGTATCTAACGTTACTTTTTGTAACGATTTTTTTTTCTTGCTACACGGAAGCACAGGCTGTTTTTCACCACCCAGCTTTAGCATAGCATGCTACATTAACCTGTAAGATATTATGTATCCTACATTTATAGCACAAAATGTACAAATACTGAAACATAAATAACACAAAAATGATAAAACATTCAGCTCACATTTGAAAGATGCTGTGCTGTCTTCTCTGTAGTTAGTTGCAACATCCTGACAATTTCTCGCTAGGCTTCTTTATTTATGGAAAGCTGTGAGTGCATAAAGTATCCATTCCACACTTTCTTTCTTTTTTAGCTGAATAATTTGAGTCCTTTTCAGTGGACTTTTTTCTCTAGCCTACCTCGTTATTCCAGTTTGCAACAGGCGACTCATTGAATCGTTCATTCCTAAATGAATCATTGAATCATTCGTTCAAAACGATTTGTTCAAAAACATCGATTTATTCAGGAAAGAAACACCATTGTCAGTAGGTGACAATATAAGTGACTCACTGAATCATTGAATTCAAAGTGAATCATTCATTCGACAGATTCGCTCAAAAACACTCAATTCATTCAGAAAAAGAAAAATACACACACACACACACACGTGTTATTGAATTATTTTCCCTGAAAATAGTAAAAATAAAGCAACTGGCAATATGGTGTCTAAAATGTAAGGTAGCCTACTTAATATTAATTTCTTGTTTAAATAAACTTTTATTTAAGCAATGTACTTGCAATCGTACTGTTGGTCTGATTGCCACTATTTGTGAAATGGGACAGATCTAGCAGCCTTTGAGTATTTACACACGCTAACAAAAATTATTACTTCAAATTATCCTTTCAGGTATTCATTCATAGAACAGGTACCAAAAGACCAACGCTGATCTGTCAAGCACTTCTGTGTGTGTGTGTTTGTTGGGGAAGTGTTCAGTTAGGCAGTTCAACAGGCAGACACAGCACAGCTGTAGTTGATTTGAACTGTAGCCCTGACAGCTTTAATGAGATACTTTATAGCCAGCACCAACCTCCTTCCCTACTCATGCCATTAAACACATACACATACACACACACACACACACACACACACACACACACACACACACACACACACACACACACACACACACACACACACACACACACACACACACACATATAAGCACACTTTGCGTGTTTACATCAGAATAAATTCAAAATAAATTTGAATCACAGTAAAAAATTACAATAAAAAATCCACATAAAAGTAGATCCTATGAAATATTTGGGCATTTCAAGTGCCAAACAACATTTGGTAGTGTTTCATTTCCTCACAGTAGTTTAATCAGCAGGATTGATTTGGTTCGTTGTGATTATGATTCAGTCATTAATTTCATTCAAGTTCAAGGAAAACAGCTCAGCACACATACACACTATGTGCAACTCAAGCTGGTTCATCCCTCAACAACCATCTCTCCATTCCTCTCCCGTTATCTCATTCTCTCCATCCTCCGTCCGTCTGTGCCATTCCCAGGTCAGTGTTGCCCAGGTCTCTGTGTCTGTCTGAAGTCTGGGGGCAGAGTCTGATCAGAGCCTTTCAGCAGAGGCCTCCTTGCATATGAAGCTAATCTGAGTGGGTCATCTCTCCCCCGCTCATGGCCTTTCATTCAGAAGACTCAGTCTCCCTCAGGTGCCTCATCTCCATCTTTAGGTTTTATCTATTGTTGTATAGGTTGTATCTCATAGTGGCATTTACAAACATCAGAGTGAATCTGCGCAGTAAATGGAAACATTCAATAAGCTGTAGATAATGCATCGTAAAAGGTATATCATAATGTCTCATAATGCACTTTAAAATCCATTATATAATGCTAGTGTAAGTTTAGACAAATTTATAGTGCATTATAATGCTTACCTGTTCATGGCCCTTTAAAATGTGTGTAATGCTCTGTAATGCATGAGATGTGAACTAATTTTGCCAGTGACAGGTAAATTGGGGAAATTTTCTGGCCATAAATCTGTATTTTACCCCTTTTACAGCTTAAAACAGCTTCAGACAAAATCCCACATCTCCTGCTTTTTTACAGATAAATGTATTTTTGATGGATTGTGATATTTATATTCCTTGATACCCTTGAGAATGATAGAATTGGATATTAAATATCTTATTGAGTTTTTATTTTAAATTTTAAGAACTCAAGTATGGTTTTTGCCCTGAAAATAGCTAAAGAAGAAAACAAAAAAAATCCACATTTGGTCATAGTGTGTTGCATCATCATATCTCATAAGGCACATTGTTATTTTGTTCCTTATGTTCATTTTTAGTGCAAGGAATATTACACATCTTGCTACATATGGTATAAGTTTTCATGGAATAAATGATGATGGCATCTTATTCTCCTATAAAAACATATGTTTTCATTAGAAGATGATTTGTATCTGATTTGAATTTTGCATGTATATAAAGTCATGCAGATCATACATTTATTATGATACCATGTATTATATTGCAGTTCCCATAGTTACCAGCCAACATAAACATTTAATTTACCTATTTTCTTGCATTTGGTGCTAAGCATATGCTAATTTTGAAGCCTAGATGTGATGTTATACTTTATACTTTTTAAAGTGGCAATGAAACAAAAGTAACAAGAGATCTTTCCATTCGCATTGTGACGTACATCCGAGTGAAATGGATTATCAAAAAAGAAAAAGAAATGTTGGCTGGGGACTTAGTTCTATCCATCAGTTGTTGACTGGATAGAGGAATATCTGAATGCGAGTTTGCAGTCAGTAAAAAAGGAGTCAAACTAAATGATTGGAGAAGTCATGCGTACGTACGTCATCAGAGAGAAGTTAAGAGGTTAAAAAAAAAATAATGCACAGTGATGAATAGTTCACATAAGATCAATAACATGCATTTAGACCATTTCATGCCGACTTTAAAAGTGTATCGATAAGTAGGTAAGTATCATTGTTGATTATAAATGTGGTTACAATTATTGAAGAGAACATAAACCTGACTATGAGCTGTATTAATTGGCAATTTTGCATTATGGAGGCCTTAATGCATTAACAATATTATTATAATGCATTAAGCCTCAAACTCTTGCTGTGGATTAAAAAAATAATAATAATAATAATTGTCAGAGATATAAATGTATGTCAAATCCAAAGTCTGAAAAGAATCAGCAGATGCTTTATGAGGAGGAACATGTCAAGAGAGAATGTGTGTGTGTGTGTGTGTGTGTGTGTGTGTGTGTGTGTGTGTGTGTGTGTGTGTGTGTGTGTGTGTGTGTGTGTGTGTTCAGTTCAGTGGACACGTCCTTTGGCCTCATTAGATGGTTAACTCAGTGCTCATTCAGGTGTAGTGTGAGTGAGGAGTGTGTGTGTGTGTGTGTGTCTGTGTGTGTGTGTGTGTGTGTGTGTGTGTGTATTCAGTGTAGTTCAGCGGACACGTCCTTTGGCCCCATTAGATGGTTAACGCACTGCTCATTCAGCCGTGTGAAACAGGACACACACAAGAAAGCCCAGCAGAGGAGCCATGTGTGTACGATCTACGATGTGCATGTGTTTTTGTACATTTGTAAACACACATACTTGCACACAAGAGGTACAGAGAGGAAACAAAGAGGGGAAGTAAAACAGGATACATTCCCCTTTCTTCCCACCCTCGATCTTTCGATATCGCTTCTTCCTCTTCCTCCCCCAGCTTTTCCTCTTTCTCTCTTCTTCCCCCAGCTTTCCTTTTCTCTCACATTAACAGCATGTGACGTTTCTGACTGTTACGGCTTGCTAATTATGGCTGTTTTGTTACTCTGTTCACCAGAACAATTGGATGATTGTTGAGTGCAAAGATTTGAAAGACAAGCACAGACCTCTCTCTCTCTTTTTTTGTCTTTCTCTCTCTCCATCTCTCTTCCTTTCTGACGCTCTTTCTCTCCCCCTTCATCCCCCCTTATTCCCATTTTCTCTGTGCTTGTATGTCTTCTTGTTGTACAAAAATTGTGAAAGCACTTGTAAAGGTTACTGGAGAAAATGCTGGATGCGGAGTTTGGTCTTGACTTTTTCAATTGCTCACATTCTCTATCAGTGGTTTTGTATCTTGGCTTTATACTGTCCACCCTGAATACAAATGTGTGACGACTTTTTTGTATTTTCTTTTTTGTGTGTGTTTTTGCATTGTACCTTATCTGTAAGTAAAGTGTGTGTTTGAGTGGAGGTCATTCCCACATCAACTGCTGTCTTTTTCCCACAGACATCTTTGAACACTGAATTCAGACAGCCACAGATAGCTCTGAACCAATCATGCCTGAACTCAAAAGTGTGCGTGTGTTTGAAGT
Organism: Squalius cephalus; assembly: GCF_949319135.1. Classification (NCBI taxonomy): domain Eukaryota; kingdom Metazoa; phylum Chordata; class Actinopteri; order Cypriniformes; family Leuciscidae; genus Squalius; species Squalius cephalus. Next base: position 22,004,567 of record NC_137140.1, on the reverse strand, counting down.
TTGTGTGCTGAAAGGTCTTATCAAGATGTTTGAGTTCATTCACATTTCTAAAATGGATTCAAAACATGTCTAAAGCCTGTGTTTTTGGAACATGTGGAGTTACATTCTTATAACTTAATAACCATTAGCTAATTACTGAATCTACTGGAACCTCATGACTTTTGAAAAGACGCAGTGGAAGAACAATTATGGCTGTCATTTTAATATTGTAATTTAGTGCGTATATACTAAAAATACAAAATGCTACAAAAAAAGATTGAGCTCACTTGAACAAAATGTCTTAAAGTGATAATTCATCCAAAAATGTAATCTTTAACTCACCTCATGTCAATTCAAAATCTGCATAATTTACTCTCTTGTGTGTGAAAAAAAAAAAAAAAAAGTTGTCTTGTGTTACAAGTTTGGTAACAGGCATTCTTTAAAATATATTTTTGTGTGTTCCAAAAAAGAACAAAAAATGTTGTGCAGGTTTAGGACAAAACTTGAGGGTGAGTAAATGATGACCGCATTTTCATTTTTGGGTGAACTATACCTTAAAGTTTGACAAGTATCATGAACAATGTATGTTCATGGTATGTAGTAACAGTAAATGTATGTGTTTGTATGGTTTGCAGGTAAAGGTTTTGAGAATAGGTTTATTGTGTCCCCTCAGTGACTCTGTGGTGCAGGTCAGTGACCAGTCAGAGGAACTCAATATTCAATTCTATCCTTTGCATTTCCACAGTTGTGTGTGTGTGTGTGTGTGTGTGTGTGTGTGTGTGTGTGTGTGTGTGTGTGTGTGTGTGTGTAGCCCCACAGCTGTCATCACTTCATTGTGTCACCAATTACCCATAATTACTCCTGGCAGCATAGGTTCCATTCAGCTATGAACACAAAGCCCACCAAACATTCATCCGGTCACTGAGGAGGTGAGTGGGGTCCATTTACTGTTTTACACACATTATACTGTATACACACCTATCACTGTAGAGTATAGAATGCCCTATGCCAATGAAGATCTGTGTTTTTCATTTTTATAAACAGGCCCACAGCCTAAGCACAAGCGATGCTCTTCAGCAAAATTCAATAACAGAAACTCCTCTAAATGTCCAACTGACCATTAACATAAACTACCACCATCTTTCCCTTTACCGAAAACCACATAAAATAACACTTAATCCCTAAATTTACTCTCCTAATGAAGTCCCTTGCAAAGCATGCTGGGAACTACAGATCCCAGTTAGTTATATCAACAAAAAGTATTCATGTAGTTTTAACACGAATTAATTAAGTAAACTTCACTTTTAAATATAATAGGTGAACACAATTAAATTAAGTTGTGACAAAATGTTAACTCACAAACCTCAAATCACAATTTCTCATTGAAAATCTCATTGAAAATTCAAAATTCACTGATCAAGCACAAACCTTTTCTTCTTCGTTGTCCTTCAGAGCAGATGTCCTACAGTCTGACACGAGTCACGACTATACTGCCCTCTATAGATCTGGTGCAGTCGCAATGCACTTGTGTCAAATGTGTCCATCCAGAACTTTATTGGAAATTTTATATTGGGTGTAACTCAATTAAGTTAAAACAGCATTCCCTTGTTTTATGTTACATAAACTTGATTGAATTAGGTTACAACAACAACATTTTATTTTATTGGTATAATCAAGTATAAATATACCTCCTTAAAGCAACAACTGCACGTTCACTTTTTATAGTTTGTGAATCTGCTGGCAAAATATTACCTTTTGTCTGTTAAAAATTAAAGTAATTGTCACATGCCTTATAGCGACAGGTGTCAAACTTGAAATGGAACAATGCATGAAGCCACTCCAATGCCTGAGTGAATCTTCTGTTATGCCATAAAACATGCCAGCTGTAAGACACACTCATTCAGTTCAGCTCTAAAGATTCATTTCAGCTGAAAGATTTTGACAGCTTTATCTCTCAAACTCTCTCGTTCAATAGCCACATTCATACATTTGGAAAAGTCAAATGCGAGAGGGGGAGGGACACCGAGCGGGAGAGGAATAGAGAGCGACACGGACAGAGAAAGAGAGGGAAAATGAAGGACATTGATTGAAAAAAGCCAGACTCTTCTTCTCCTTTAATTATGCAATTCTTCCTCCTCCGCAGCCTATTCCCTCAGTTCATTTTCTAAACACTTTTTCCACCTCAATTTCCAGTGACATCTTAAAACTGTAGCAAGCTCCAAATTAAGGGTCAGGCTGCAGGCTGCTTCTGATTTAGAACATAAAGAACTGAAGAACAGAGAAGCCGACTGCTGCTACCACTGCAAGGCTAACTGTTACCATCTGTCTGTGTGTGTGCGTGTGTGTTTGTGAGGGCCTGTAGCCCTCACTCGTATTTCCCCCTCTTTCCATCCGCGTCCCGCTGGTTCTTACCCTCTCTAAATGCTCCATAAAGCTTGTGCACATGAGAGGAACTGGCTTAACAAGGTGCGAGCCCCATGCCTGACCAATCAGAGGTCACGATTCAGGGCTTCACTCCCACCCTGCCTTTCTGATTGGCTGCCTGTGTTGCCCAGATGTTCTCTTTTTAATGATTTTTTTAACCATTAACTTGATAGTTGTTTATGGCTGTGAAATGCTGGAATGTAGGGCTGAGGGGACGGGGTTTGAGGGATGAAGAAAAGAGGGGGTGTGTACGGTCTGGAGGAGTGGGAATCTAATGTTCAGAGAGTGGATGATAGTTAGGAATGAAATGAATTGGGCAAGACCTATAGCTTAGCAACACGATTATGTGTTTGTGTGTATATACATTTGTACTTTTACAGTAATCTTTTTAAAGTGTTGTATTGTGATAAACACAACAGTGAAGACCACTAATGCATTAAGCAGAACATAAGTTGTAGAATCTCAGTGGCACATTTCCCAAAAGAACTATTATGTTAAACAATAAGGAGAGCCTCTAACCTCTTGTAAGACCATTACATGCAGTTTATATAGATCTTTCTCTAGTTCATTAGAGGATGACTGAACTTGCATGACAGACAATAGAGTGCTCCAGTGATGATGTATTTTTGTAGGCCAAGCTGGAAGTTAGCATCACCCTGGTTCTCTCAACAAAAAAACAAAAGGATTTTTCCATTGGCTTTTGGATTATTGCGGAAAATAAGCTCTGTGACAAACAAAAGTTTATGGTTCTCACACGTTTTCCAAATAAAAAACAATTATGAATTTTGAAGCCTAAATACAATCGCCAGAAGTAAAGCTAAACGTAGGCTATAAACGAACTACGCCACAGTCACATGACTTTAACGTCACCACCATTAAACTTATGGCAACTCTTTCAGCTTTTATTTGAAAAACATTTTCCCTGAAAGTTTGAGTTAAAATAGTTTGCAAGAGCATGATTAAACACAATGAGGCTGTAAAAGTGGACTAGATTGTTCAGCATGATGGCATTTAATGTCCCCGACAACCTCTAGTCCCGTTTACTAACTTTTTCAAGAGAAATAAAACCTTTAAGAAACCATGAGTGTGTTTTTACTAATGTACAGAGCCCAGCACATTTATGTTGTAGAATATAACGTAAAAAAATATCTTGAGCTTGTGTTTTTGCATTTAACCAAAAATTCATGACAACGGTTGCACACGTTTCTTATTATATTCAGAAACATTTAGTTACTTTGAACAACCCAACATGCAAAATTATGTGTTTGGCAAAATGTAGTACTTCCATGTTGGCATTTTCATGTTGGGAAGATCTTAAGTGCATCTTGTAACAACCTATAGCAACACAGCAAAAATATAGAACACCTTCATAATCACAGAAATGCTCAATCAACCACCAATGTTGTGGTTGGTTAGCTCAAAATCCTCACTTCTAATCAGAATAATCAGATCCGCCAGTGGGTTGGTAGTCATTTATTCCTCCATCAGTCATTTGAAACATATAGCATTATAATCACACAAACACAGGCCTGTCATAAACAATACAGTCTATTCAGACCAGCAGAGATTTGAGTTTTTATTTTCCTGTTTTATTTGTAAAAAAAAAAATGTTTAAGCATGCAAACAAATGAAAGGATTTACTAATCTTGCTGTGAGGCTTAGAAAAAAATACTATAAAAACATTTATAGAAAATGAGAGACCATTTACTGATACAGATACAACGTATGCTAACTTGCCTTAAATGGTCTTGGGTTACAACTAACCCAATTGTTGTTAACAATAGTGCTATCTTAAACCACCAGGAACTGCAATAAAACTTATTTGGTCCAGAAGTGCTTTTATGCTGCCCTTTTTAGGGGGAAGTTTGGGGGAATATATATATGTGTATATATATGATCAATAAGTTGACAACGTATTGCTCTAACTCACCAAAATAAGATAAAGCAATTTTCAACTTTCTTTATAAGTTATACAAGACTCATTTTCCAAGTTAGTTTAATGTAATGCAATTTAAGTACCCATCACTGGGGTTTAGAGAAATCGTATGAATTGGTCGTGAGATATAGCGTTGGTACCACACTAGTGTTTACCTGTGATTCAGTATTTGATTAGAGCCCTTGTCCCTCAAACCCCTCCATTCTCTGTCCCAGTCTGTAATGTATTTGCCTTTCAAGGTAACCATAAGCTAATGATAGGTTTGAACTATAAGCAAGCTGCAGTGAATATGAACTGCTATCCACATCATGAGAGCTCAATATAGAGTTCTTTGTTTGAAGCAGCAGTGGATAAAACTTAAACTACCAACATAAACAGTTTATTAATATATCAGCATGTCTGCAATCTCAATCTAATATGGACATATAAGTGTGGTCATACCAGGAGCTTTGGTGATGAGGTTAAAGACTGATAGATAAAAATGAATTCCTAAACTCTCTATTCTGTCTTCCCTCAGCATCACTGCTAAAGAGAATCATTAGAATATGTAATGGTGGGAACACAGCGGATGAAAGAGTGCAAACATGCTTTTGGTCCCCCAAAATAGTGTGTGTTTGTGTGTGGCTCTGAGCTCACCTTATCCATCTCTGTCTTCCTGTAGGGAGTAGAGCTGTATCTTATAACCAAAGGTCAGGACATCTGGTCTAACTCAAACCTTAGACCGCTCACATTACCCCGCTGCATTCAACTATAGCTCTCTTTCATGCATACACACATACACACACTATATATAATAAATATAGATATTATTTTACTTATGCCTTGTTACAAAAGAAAAATCTATTTCAAACAAATAATGTTCTTTTGAACTTTCTATTCATCAAAGAATCTTGAAAAAAAAAATTACCACGGTTTTCACAAACATGTTAAGCAGCACAATTGTTTTTAACATTGATAATAAGAATCAGCGCCAACTTAGCAAATTGGAATTATTCCTGAAGGATCATGTGACACTTAAGACTCATGTAACGGCTTTGCCATCACAGGTTATAATTTAAATTTTAAAATAAATAGAAAACTGTTATTTTAAATTGTAATCCTATTTGGTTACACTTTATTTTGATGGTCTACTTTAGACAATCTACTGACTATAAGTAACTTTGCAACTACATGACCACTAACTCTGGAAAATGTAGTAATATTAGAGTATTAGTAAACTTTAGGAGACTAGGTTAGGGTTTGAGTTAATAGAATGAGTTGATTATAGTCAGTAGAATGTCTGTTGGGGAGCATCAAAATAAAGTAAGCATTATTAAGCAGTCTGCTAATCCTCTAATGAGAGTTCATTGGCTTGTAGTTGCGAAGTTACTTTTAGAATTTCTAAAGTGGACCATTGAAATAAATTGTTACTCAATAACAATTGTTAATATTTCACAATATTCCTGTTTGTATTGTAGTTTTGATCAAATAAATGCAGCCTGGGTGAGCATAAGAGACCTTTTTCAAAAAAAAAAAAAAAAAATCTTAGCGACCACAAATTATTCCTGTGTTTGTCATGCTGTCAATTCTAGTCATTTGATTGATGTTCAGTACCTGTGTGACCCTCAGGAACCCGGTACACATGACAGCACAGACGCCACTGGTCAAGTCTGAAGAGAGGTGTCTGTGACTGTGCCTGGAAGTGCTCAACTTCTTCTTCATAAATGACTCAAGCAGTCATCCCTCAAGCTTTTAACCTCCCTCTCTCACCTCTGTTAAAGTGTCACAGCCATCTTAACCAACATTTACAGTTCACTGCTAAATGACAGTAAAACAGCTTAACAATGTTCTTAACTGCTATTATCATCATGTAGCTGTCAAATCACCTCATCTAAATGCCTTTGATTTCACTTCTAAAAAAAAAGTCATGTTCATCGCCTTCCTGTTTGGATCAAAGCTTTGCTGAGGTAAAAGGGTGAATCACGGTCTAGAGTCTAGACTGTATAATAATTACTTTGATAAATGCATCCACAAATACCAAGACTTCACCTGGTAGAACTGTATGAAAAGTGGTGCTTTGGTGTATTGATATTTCTCAAACATTCTGGTTAGGGTTTATTATAAACTCCTAACCCTAAGTAAATTCTAGTTTTGTAGATGGTTTCAACATTGGGTGTAGCCTATTGTGGGGTTTTGTAAATGTTATAGTTACACAAAATTATTACACAATGTCTTTGCCTTTCAATTTTTAATTACACAAAAAAGTAATATTAACCACATGCATTTACTGTAGGGTTAATATGTGTAAATATGTCACATTGAAGTAAAGTGTTACCCTAAATTTAAAAAGAGTCATAATAACCGATTATGTTATCATAATGTTTGCCTATACTGAAATCTGATCGTTTTATTCTTCAGTGTGTTGTTTAGCCTATATGGAAACCCATTTCTATATCAATTATTATATATTCTATATTCTGTATCTAGTAGGCCTAAATCAAATAAAAAGGTTATTATGACTCGATTTCTCATAATTATGTAACTTTATATCTCCCATTTGTAACTTCAGAATTAAAAACGGAAACTTTATCTCTTGTAATTGTGACTGCTTCTCTCACTATGTGACTATTTACACGACAACGGTTTTGGTGGCATGAGAACGCAAACTTTGAAATGGTTTCAAAGTGCAAGTTTTTGAAGTTATCATCTCAGTGTAAACTTCAAAACTGCAAATCTGTGATAACGGTGTGCACATGCGCACGTGTTTAGTAAATGGCATTGCGCGTTTGAATGCATGTGCGCAGGCGCGTAGTCTTTCTTCGTAACATTGCCAATAACTCGTTGTTTGGCATGCATAATACGGCGTTTTTAGTTGTTTCCGCGAATCGTGTGAATGGGAATCATTTTGATAACGTTGTCATCTGTACAGAGGAAAAACTTTTGCATTTTTAGTAGCCTACATTGTTGTCATGTAAACATACCCTTAGTTAATTTATCGAAACAGCAGCTCTGGAGAAAACAGTGACGTCATCGTCCAGCTCAGTTCAGTTCTCATACAATGCTGTCAAAGCAGGCAGATCAAACATATTAAGAATAATAGGTGTGCCCAACTAAGGAAGCCAGAGGCAATGGAGGAACCCAAACTCCATCAGGTGACAGAACGGAAAAAAAAACCTTGGGAGAAACCAGGCTCATTTGCAAATTGTTTTTGTAACTGTGACTTTATATCTGTAACTTCTTATTTTATTTCACATTTATAGAGATGGAAACCAGATGATTCTCATATACAGCCAACAGAAAACAAGGCATGTACTCATCATGACAGCAAACCATCAAACCACGGAAATGACTGTCAGTACGGAATCAAGCCAGGTACCTATACACAATACACCTGTAAATAACTTGTCTATTAATATCCATTATGTGGATGAGACAGGCCTCCAGGTGTGTGGGTGGTAGCTTCTGAGTGTTTGAGTGAAATATCTGTGCCATTGTGTCACCTAAGTGCAAGTGAGCTCATCAAAACAATGACCAAGAGACACAGAGGCGTCAAACTGTCCCATAGATAAGGCGTAGTCTGCCTGTTATTACCCACGGTGTGTGTGTGTATGTGTGTGTGTGTTTGAGGGGAAATCCCTCTCATCATGCCCTGTCAACTCTCATGCCATGATAATTACGTAGAACATGAATAAGCAAGCAGTGAGCAATGTCTTAATTACTCACATTCTTTTTTAAATCCTTCCCATTCGGTACACACGGACACATTCAGTGTTTTTACTTTTCCCTCTTCATCGTCTTTCTCTGTCACTCTTTTTTTGCTTCCTTTCTTACGTGTCTCATCTTCCACTGTTTATATCTTTCCGTCTGCTTCAGAAGAGCCTATAATCTTCCTCAGCCATAATCTGGTCCAAATGACACACCCTACTCTTTTTTTTTTTTTTCATGTCCGCTTTCCATAAACTGCGGTTATAGAGAAGTTAGATTTGAGGAGTAAATTATAGCTTACTCCTTCTTGCCACTCACTTCGGTTTGATACAATATCTGGAATATTGATATACTTTTTAAAAGTATTTCATCCACAAACTTTGGGTTTTCGAATAAAAAAACCATTGCATTGTTGCTATAAGATAATCTTTCCCCATTAATCCATTTATATCTCTCTTGTTCCACCTATTAAAATTTTGACTATAGATTTTTCAAAATAAACTAGTAAGCAAGTAGACTTGCTGTATAAAGTGTTGTGATTGGTTTTAATTAATGCTGCCATTTTTGCCTGGCAACCCATTAAAACCCCTTATAGCTATCTTAATATTTGCTTAGGTTTCACTGTGTGTTATTAAAATATTTGGGCACTGGAAAGGTCTAAGTTCTGTAAGTATAATAACCAAAGAATGGCTTTTTTTAGTCTTTTAGTCAACTAAATGTAGCTGATATGTCAGAGGAGCCCAATGGCAGTTTTATCATTGTAATCAGAAAGTCTTTAATGGAAGGTGATGTAAGGGCAACTGTAAATACAGTCCTCTATAGAAGTACATAAAAAGAGTCTGTCATGAATGCCTGCTGTGCCCTATCCTTTAATTTAGAGTCTTTTTGCAACATAATCACAGCCTAACTACTTACGGTTATTACCTGAGCTCACGAGAGGGGGAGAAAAACATGTGTGCGTATTTGTGTGTGTGTGTGTGTGTGCAATGGTGCCTGTTCTCTAGACTGACCTGAGGGCACTCATTATCCAGCCAGGGACATTACCGTGTAGCCTCAGTGTCTCTGCCATTCCAGTGAAACTGGTTTACCTCACCATCAACAAATGGGCAAATCAGCAGAAAACAACTTCATTCTATGTCTGTCTTTGTTTCTTATCTCCTCATCAATACTTCAGTTTTTTTACTTCAGGGCAAAGAGAAAATAATTATATGTAAATCGTGTATATAAATGTAAATCTGAATATATAGTTATAAGTCAGAATATATATTTATAAATCCTGAATATATAGTTATAACTCAGTTATCAGTCTGAATTTATAAATCCTGAATATATAAATGCATATATTGTCTACTTAGGTCCTGAATTTTAGCAGAGGATTGTGGGTATTGCACATCATTTTTCTCATTCAGGTTCCATGCTTATGATGTGCTAAATTCCTGCAAACAATTATTAGCATGCAGGTTGAATGAGTAAACTAATTCATCCAAATGAACAGATCGAATCAATAATTTTAAATCTTTCTGTCAGACTGTAATTTCACAAACAACACGAGTGAATCAGTGCAACTGCATCTTCTCTCTGATTCTGTTTCTCAACAATTTTGAGATATAAACTGGCAATTGTGACTGTGAGTCAGAATTGTGAGATAAAAAGTATCAAGAATTGTGTATCTAAATTCAGATTTACACTTATATTTTCACGATTTACATATAATTATTTCCTGTTTGGCCCTCCACCCCCCATTAATGATAACACACACAAATATATACCTCTGAATATATATATATATATATATATATATATATATATATATATATATATATATATATATATATATTATACATTTTAATGACATTTATTCATTTGCATAACTGAAAAATTTCATTACCAGCTCACACAATATCAAAAAACCACACCATTATGCCAAGTTGATCAAAGTCATGATCATATCTTTATGTATCTTTTAGGAATGTGAAAAATGTTTAACATAGATGAAACATAATTTGAAGAAGTTCTCAAGTAGTCAGACATACCCATGAAGTCATAATTGTTCATGGCCTGTAGCTGTATGGTTATTGTGAGTGAAAGACATTAAAAAAATGTGTTCATTGCACACCTGATGGAGTATAACCTGTTTTGTCAGTGTTCTCCCAGGCAGTCAGACAGGTAGACTCTGGCTTTCTGGGAAAACGGTTATGTTTTAACAGCGACACTGACCTGCTGAACTCTGGACAACTGTCAATTCCAATTTACCCCGATTATTTACATTCCCAGCATAAAGCAGTTGTCTAGGTTACTGCGGTTTTTCCATATGGAAGTTCCAATTGTAGAACTGGTGGTTTGTTCATATAATTTGTTTATATGAGTGAAACACATTAAATGCTCTGTTCCAATCACTACGTCCATAATGAATCACACTGTGAAATCACAAAGACAGCATAATCCACACCAGAGGGTACAGTGTCATATTCACCAACCACCCTAAACAAACCCAGTGTTTACAGTCTGACCAGTGTCATGCAAACCTGTCTATTACACAAACATGCAAAAAGGAAGAGAGAGAAAAACACATTTTCCATGGAAGAAAGTAAGTAATACAGGATTGGATCAACATGAGGATCGGTAATTTAGATGATCTATCCTTTTAAAAGCTTAAGTGCATACTTCATTCAAAGTCAAAAGGCAGTTCATTCTTAATTTATAGGGTTATGAATACATTGTCATTGGCATGCTTATGTTATTGGAAAGAAAATGATGACTCCTTTAGCTCGACCATTCTCGAAACAAAGGCGTCATTGCCTTTTCTCTGACAGAAGTCCTAAAGATAGACATGCGGAGAAGCTGATATTGCCTCCGAGTTCATGCTTGAGAGATTTATATTTATATCTCTGGAGCACAAACTTTTTTTTCTGTTTCTTTTTCTGAGTCTGCCCTAAAAAACAGACAGCAAAAAAGAGTGCCCAGCATCAATGCTCATTACAACCAGATGTTCCGCCAACCAGAGAGAGGGGATCTATGATCAGACCAAGCTTCCTAGTCAGAGAAAGAGGGAAAAAATGAATTGAATTATATGATTTCTTTAATAAGATTCACTGGAAGGCTTTCAAAGGCCCTCCTCACATTGGGAAGTTCCCAAAGAGAGAGGAAATGATAGTCTTTAAAATGTCAACCGACATGCTCGCAGTGGTTATGACAAAGACAGAGATGCTGCTTATTTTGCGTGTGTGATTATACAGAGCGGCTGGATAAATCCATGCGGGACAAAATTGAGATTCGGGAACGGAGATGGTTTTAACAGGGAAAAAAGGCAAAACAAAAATAACTTCTATAGTTCAGATCCAAAAGGCCCAACGGATGGTTTCCTGATTATATATTTCCTTCTCTTCCCATTTGTTTTGTTTTTGGTTTTGTAACTAACTCATACTGTAATTCATTGTCTGTGAAAACTGCAAATGTCATAAGGCATTTGTTTTATTCATCCTAAAATCCTAAAAAAAAAAACGTTCTATGTGGAAACTGTCAACAGGGGACGTTTTTGTGTGATGGGGGATTGTGTTTGAAAAAGTCCTGAAATGATGCAATTAGTTGACCTTTGGAAACTAACAGAAATATTTATTTTTTTACTCAATTTGACTCAAACTCATTTTTTTGTTCTCATTTTTGTAACCACAGAAATTAAACAGTGCCCAGCCTTCAGACTCGCTCACACACACATGAATATGGTTTCAGACAGCATTGTTTTAAAGATAGACGCATGGCACTGGACAAACTGATAAATGTGCATACTTGTCTGGGTTTTATTTTTCTTGGATTTAACACACATATGATTAAGGACTTTGCAGTACATGTTATCTGTTAGTCCTTGTGATCCAAGGACAGGAAAAAGGAAAGACAAAAGAGAGACAATGTTCAATTGCTTATCATTCCACACTTCTCAATGGACATCATGTCCATTAAAGGAAGTGTTTTCTTAAGACTGACAGAACTATATAATTTACTCACCGTCATGCCGTTTCAAACCTGTAAGACTGATGTTTTTACGGGGAACACAATAAGAAGGGAAACATATATTTGGGGACCATTGACTTCCATTGTATGAAAAAAAAAAAAAATCATTGATATGTGACCCTGGACCACAAAACCAGTCATAAGTCGCACTGGTATATTTGTAACAATAAGTTATATGGGTCAAAATGATTGATTTTTCTTTTATGCCGAAAATCATTAGGATATTAAGTAAAGATCATGTTCCATGAAGATATTTTGTAAATTTCCTACCGTAAATATATAAAACATTTATTTTTGTGAGTGAATGCAGCACAATCGCAAACATAAATGGACAACTTTAAAGACGATTTTCTCAATGTTTCGATTTTTTTGCACCCTCAGATTCCAGATTTTCAAATGGTTGTATTTCGGCCTATCCTAACAAACCATTCATCAATGGAAAGCTTATTTATTCAGCTTTCAGAAGATGCATAAATCTCAATTTCAAAATTGTGACCCGTGTGACTGGTTTTGTGGTCCAGGGTCACATATTCTTAAAATGTCTTCTTTTATGTTCATCAGAAGAAAGAAATTCATACAGGTTTGGTATGGTGAGTAAATGATAACAGGGAGCGAATTATCCCTTTAAATTTCAGTCTGTTTCTAACACAAAAATGTCATATGACTTCAGAAGTCTTATAATATACCCCTAAAGGTGCTGTTGGGTCATGGTTGCAGCTTAACAGCTGTTACGTCCTGTAACGTAATTTCTATTGTGTATGTTGTACTGGTGATATGTTTTCTACCTGTTACTTTCTCCCCAAACCCCTAGAATGAGGAGGGAACGTAACAATTGGGGGCTCGTCCGGGATCTGAACCCGAGACCTCTCGCACCCGAAGCGAGAATCATACCCCTAGGGGTACGTTCCCTCCTCAGTCTAGTACAACATACACAAATACACAATAGAAATTACGTCACAGGATGTAACACAGGCCTATTCACCATTCACTTTAATTGTATGGAAAGAGCAGCACAGATATTCTACTAAATATCTTCTTTTGCATCCCACAGTAGAAAGAAAATCGTGCCGTTTTGGAACAATGTGAGGGTGGGTGATGATGTAAACTATAAGATTATGTAATTGTCATGTAACATGTTTTGTATTCCTCATCCTCCTTTAGATATTTTAAATCTCTTTCTTTCCATCCACTCGTTTTTTCATTCTCTGATCTGCCCATCCTTTCTTCCCTCCGTACACAATCTCTGGTCCAATCCTGGACAGAAAAAAGAAAGCGAAAAACACAATGAGATTATTGAGAAGAAAAAGCGAGGGATGGATATTTTCTCAGGAGGAAGACAATAGGCGCTCTCCTCCGTTCGCGTTCCCCCTCTTTCATCCTCAGAGGTCCACAAGGGAGGCTATTGTTTGGACACAATGTGAAACGAGAAAACTTTTGAGAAGACACATCGCATTTAATTAACTAGTGGTAATGATCTCATTACTCTCTCTGAGTCCAAGGCACACACATACACACTCACACACACACTCACTCAGTAGAGAGGTGAGACAGAGGTCAGTAGAGCAGAACTGGCCCTCAGTGCTATTGAGAGAATGAGTGGTCAGTCTTCTCTATTCTCTGTGCTTTCTGTGAATATGACGGTCTGGTTTAAGCTGTAGAGGTTTTAGACATTTGCTTTTACTCTAAAATCCTTATCCCTGTCTAAGGGGTTTTCATAATATTTTCTTTAGCAGATAAATAGGCCTAATAGAGAAGAGAATGTCATGAATTCCTGTGAAGCCAAAGGCCCAATTCATGTTCCCGCTTTTTTCTTTCGAGAGATGAGAGTTAATCTTTTGATATCGCTGAACAAACATTCTTTCGTCTATTTTCTAAAGCTTGCCTTGTCTGAGAGTGTTTTTGTTTGGTCTGTCGCTTGCTGAATAGTCTGTTATGCTTTTTCTATTCAAGAAAACTATATACCAGTAAAGGATGTTGCCGAAACTAAAGAATATGGTTCAGATGGAACTATATTTAGATTGAACTTTTGATGGGCTGAGTGAATGCTGTAGATTACTGATGAAGGACAGACTGGCTAATGAACATTATGAGTTAATGCTATAATGCCAAATGTTATAATCCTTAATGGAATGATAACAGTCTGCTAAATGCAGGGCACATGTTTGAAAAGATGCAAAGCACCTAATCGTCCCCTCCAAGCTGCTACCTAGTCCATCACTGGGTCAGTGAGTTTAACTCGAGAACCTGGCTGCTTTTCTCAAAGCATCGTAAGCCTAAGTAGATGGTAGAAACATTGGCTCTACAATCAACTTAGCTCACAATGATTTTGAGAATCGCAGCCCAGATCATTTTCTGAAAACCATTCTCTCCACCACAGGTTAATCCAATGTAATTTTAGTATTATTTACAATTTATTCTTATTATAAGTTTGTGATTTTTACTAATGTTAATATTTCTATTTAACTCGGTTTTAGTTATTTTAATCCTTAAGTTTGTCATCTGATATTTTATTGTATTTCAATTGACGAAAGAAAATTTCATAGTTTTAGTTAACATAACACTGTTTAAATCTGATTCAATGAGATACATATAAGCACAAAAGCAAATAACGTTTAACGTCATTGACGTACATCCTGTCATAATGATTCTTGAAGCGGCAACCTTTAAATGAGTACAAATGAGATTTCAGAGCTGTAAAGGTTTAGATTCAGTGAATAACGACTTAAAGGGATAGTTCACCCAAAAATGAAAATTCTGTCATTAATTACTCACCCTCATGTCGCTCCAAACCCGTAAGACTTTCGTTCATCTTCGGAACACAAATTAAGATATTTTGGATGAAATCTGAGAGCTTTCTGTCTCTTCATTGACAGCTACACAACCACTTTAACACTTCAAAAAGTTCATAAAAAGATCGTAAAACTAATCCATATGGATTGAGCGGTTTAGACCAAATTTTCTGAAGGGACTTGATCGCTTTATATGATGAACAGGTTGAATTTAGGCTTTTGTTCACATATAAACATTGATCAGCGAACATAAACAGAAGCTCAACCGAACCTGCTTGACACGTGAGAACAAACCTCATTGGTTCTTGTGGGAGCTCAGATGTGCTATGTTACACATGAGAATGAACTTCATTGGTTCTCGCACATCATGTGAACATGCTTGAGCTTCCTTTTACCACAACTGATGTGTGAGTTGATGAATGTTTATATGTGAATAAAAAGCCTAAAAAAAATCTGTTCATCATATAAAGCGATCGAGTCTCTTCAGAAAATCGCTCAAGTCATATGGATTAGTTTTACAATCTCTTTATGAACTTTTTGAAGGTTCAAAGTGGTAGTTGCTTAGCTGGAGAGACAGACATCTCTTAGATTTCATCAAAAATATCTTCATTTGTGTTCCGAAGATGAACAAAAGTCTTACGGGTTTGGAACGACATGAGGGTGAGTAATTAATGACAGAAATCTTTGGGTGAACTAACCCTTTAAATATTAGTACGGTTCTAACATAAGATATTTAATTTATATATAGAAAATAGCACTTTATGCTGCTTGGAAAAAGAACATCTACAAAGGCCATTCATTTTATTTTTATTTTTTTACCTTGGGTCAATTAGAGATCCTAGACAAGTTGAACAGTACCAGAGGGACGTTTAAAAAGTTATTTGAATATGGTACAAGAGGACTCTGGTGGTGCAGTATAACAGGAGTGATGTTTCCTTATGAGACTGTGTTGATTTAATGAGAAAAAAAGACAGAGATGGAAGAGGGAGAGTGTTCAGTTCAAAGAGTGGGACATTTTATGGTGAGAATGGGGTTGGTGCACGAAGCATGGACACAGAAGTGTGAGGGAGGGGAATAGTTTCCCATCTCCAGACGGAGAGAGCTCAAGGGACCATGTAAACTATCGCACACCATAACCTGTGTGTATGTGTGTATATGTGCGTTTTGGGTGGAGCACTTGACTTTGCAAAATAACCTCTTATCTGTTTTATCAGACAGAGCACTGGTCACTCTAGACATCCTGTGAAACTCCCTTCTCTTTAAAAAAAGTTTATATAAATGTAAGACTCAGCACTTAGACTTCTTTCGTATGCGTCTGTGAGAAGATTAAGAATAGCAATGCTTTACAGTCGCTTTAAAGGTGGAAAAACCCTATTCTGCCATTTTTGTATCATTACTGGTAACACAACATAAACATCATGACAAACAGTATTTAATCATATTTGCTGGATCATCCCCCCAGCATCTGGAATTCCAGGTATCTCAATACCATGGCAATATTTTAATGTTTAATGCATTTAAATTTTAACCCTGAATTACAATTTCAGTTTTTATTTATGTTTAACACTGAATTATATGTTAAAAATGATTAATTTCATCAAGTTAAATATTTTAATATAATTTTTTTTATTTAATCGAGTTAAATGTTGTAAAAAATAATAATAATGTAATCAAGTTAAATGTTTCAATATTTTACTTGTTGTATTTAAAGTTAATTATTATAATTAATATATATATATAATATATAATATTATTATGGTTAATCAAATAATTTTGTTTATTTAAATAATTGTACAAAATGAATGAGTTCAATTGACAGCCATATTTCAAACCTATACTTACTATTGACAGTAAGACATCATTTCATATGTTTTTAAAATGATACCTGTAACGTCTAAATCCCATCAGAGTAACATTAAAAAATGAAAAATGAAAAAACAGGTGGATTTTGAAACATTCTGAAGCAAGCCTGTACCCCTACAACATGTGTCTCTAATCTAATCATTTTAGTTTATAGGCAGAGCCGCAGAGGTTAATGAGACCTGTTACCTAAAGCCAACAGTTTGATACTGAAGGGTGTTCGTTTTCACACATATCTGCTCTTTCATGAACACAGACCAACTTCTAATATGAAGCTGCACGTCATGGCACAGGGCCTGGGTAATTCATTTAGCATGCTGAAGTAGATGAGTCCACTTAAAATACAGGATCATGTTAAATACCATTTATTCCATATCCAATGTGGGATACTATATGTTACCATTATCTACAGCAGATCACTGTTTGGTTTATGGATTTTTGGCTAAATGCCCTGAGGCCTGTTTGCAGCTAATATGCAGAGAAATGGAGAATTCTTATATAAACAATTAATGTGGAGTCATAAAGTCTAAACACATAGATTTCACACACTTATAACTATATTTATGTCTGTGTTTTACTCCTAAATATGAATGTACACTATCAGTCAAAATTTTGGGGTCAGTACATTTTTCTTTTTTTTTTTATTATTATTATTCATATAATTATTCATTATATTGATCAAAAGTGACCTTTTTTGTAGCGATGTAAAAAGCTTTATTATTTAAAATATATTAAGTGTAATGCTGCTCTTTTGAGCTTTCTATACATCAAACCTATATTTTGTTAAAGTGATGTGGCAAACGTGGTGTCTGAACATCTGTGACATACACATGCACCTGTGTGTGTGTCTAGCTGCTGATCGTGTGTGTGTGTGTGTGTGTGTGTGTGTGTGTGTGTGTGTGTGTGTGTGTGTGTGTGTGTGTGTGTGTGTGGCTAGAGGATTTACTCTAAAGGTCCCCTCAGCATCCCGAGGGATAATTCCCTGCAGCCAATGTAAACAATAATGGCCTCTCCCTCACAATCACACACACACACATGCACTCCGCCCAGGACTTAAAGACTACAAAGTGTGTTTGCCGCTTACAGTAAACTCTGACCTGCCCGTGTTTGTCGCTGGTAATTAAAAGGATAAGTGCTCTCTGAAAACACAAAATGTTAGCGTAGATAAGTCAATGAAGACATACAAAAGGTAAATATTTGTAAAGTGTCAGGCTTTCTTTAATTAATTTTGGACGTGTTTGATAAAATATTGGCTACTGATAATTATAATTATACTAAAAGGTTTGTTCTACCAAACTTCTCATTTTAGGTCCACAAATATAATTTCATAAATTACTTTTTTTTTTCTTTTTTCTTTCCAGGTTGTGAGTCAAAATTCCTAGTGTTGTGGTCATACAGCCACATGTTCAGCCTCCACACAGCGCAGGACAGGGAGAAGGAGAGATTACAGATTACAGTGGCACAAACATAGTAATTAAACAGCTGTTCTTCCTCGAGCAGGTGTGTGATTATGTGTGCGTGTCTTCTTTGAGAACTGTCCTTTCTGAGAACTTTCCAGGTGCGTGTTAACATTCTGTCTGTGGTATTTACAAACTCAGGAAAACATTCACATGAAAACACGCTCCCAGTCTCACTGTCCAAGAGGTCAGATTAGATTTGATTCCAGAGAGGTTAGTGAGGTTATTTGTATTATCAGTAACAGGCAATGGGTGAACGATAACTGAAATGCTATGTATATATATGTATATATATATATTAAAGAGAAATCAATACCCCTGTACAATCTGTTATTGAATGTCAGTGATCAATAATACAGAACTGTACATGCAACTAAATCTAGTAACATTTATTTTTATGGTGTTTTGGATTTGATCTTAAATGAGATTTCATTGAGCCAGTTTCTTAAACCAAGGTTAGCTGGTTTGCTATAGAAAATTAAACAAGGCTTGCTGATCTAAAAGAAAACGCTAGCTCGCATGTACCACGTTGCATAAGAGTCATCACATGGTTGTTTAATAGATTCTTTCTTCTATATGTGACCCTCCTGGATCACAAAACCAGTCTTAAATCGCACAGGTCTATTTGTGGCAATAGCCAACAATACATTGTATGGGTCAAAATTATAGATTTTTCTTTTATGCCAAAAATCATTAGGATATTAAGTAAAGATCATGTTCCATGAAGATATTTTGTAAATTTCCCACCTTAAATATATAAAACATTTATTTTTGTGAGTGGATGCAGCACAGTCGCCAATAGAAATGGACAACTTTAAAGGAGATTTTCTCAATATTTCGATTTTTCTGCACCCTCAGATTCCAGATTTTCAAATAGCTGTATCTCGGCCAAATATTGACCTATCCTAACAAATGTGTAACAAATTATGTATTCAGCTTTCAGATGATGTATACATCTCAATTTAAAAAAAAAATTACCCATAAGACCAGGGTCACATATAGAAGAGAAGACCCACATTTTACATTGGATGATGGTAATCCATGTCCACGCCCCAACTTGAATCAGTAAGAATATTTTAAACAACCATGCAATAACTGTGTGTGTGTGTGTGTGTGTGTGTGTGTGTGTGTGTGAGCTAGCATTTTCTTTTAGATCAGCAAGCCTTGTTTAATTTTCTATGGCAAACCAGCTAACCTTGGTTTAAGAAACTGGCTCCATGAAGTCTCATTTAAGATAAAATCCAAAACACCAAATGCATCTCATAAACATGGACGTTATTGGATTCGGTTGCATGTTCCAACAGGGTGGAGAGCTTAAATATTCTTTCTCAGGAGGAGCTGTAAATGTGTAAGTTCAGGTGCTGGGCAGGAGAACAGAGAAAAAAAGCAAATATTGTTTTTCACCTGACGTACATCAACAGTAAATGTACAGTGAGTGAGAATTTTAAAAAATAGCATGAATATGGTTCTCTCTCTATAAAATGCTCTTAGTGTGTGGTCTGTCTGCTTCTTGAGCACTTGTGGTCACTGTTAAGAAAGTTCTTACACTCTTTCTTTATTTCATCTAATCAGTGGCTGTTTTTCCATTAACCGAGTGAAATTATCAGCCCTCGCTGCTGAACATTGACTACCAGTAGATGTCTGCTTATAGCTTCAGCTTATAGCTTATTAAAGTTTGGTTTCTCTAAGTGGTGTTACAAAGCTTTGGTTGAAAAGAGAGCTCATTTCATCTGTCACTCAATATAAATGATACCAGCTCCCTGCTGCTGAGTTCCTCGGTTTGTGTAATTGGCTAGCAAGCGTAAACCACTTACCATACTTGAGTAATAAGGCATGATGGTGAGGCATGTGAAGACACAATCTATCAAAGTGTGGCCTGATTGGAATGATAGAAGAAGGTACAATGTGATCTTTTACGTATGGCTTTAAACTGGCATTTTACTGACACATTATCAATTCAATATTATGGCTCTTGGTCAGTTAAAAAGTGAATTATGTATTATATATATATATATATATATATATATATATATATATATATATATATATATATATATACACAGTGCTATGCATAAGTTTAGACACCCATACTAAAGTTGACTAAAAAGAGGAATAAAAAATCATCTTTTGGAAACTGAACTTAATGCCTTAATTTAAAAAATTAGGAAAAATCCAACCTTTAAGGACACCAATTTTCTTTGTGAATGAATAATGTATCGTAAATAAATAAATATTCTTCCTTAAAATACAGGGTGCATAAGTTTGGACACCCCTATGTTAAATTCCCATAGAGGCAGACAGATTTTTATTTTTAAAGACCAGTTACTTCATGGATCCAGGATACTATGCATCCTGATAAAGTTCCCTTGGCCTCTGGAATTAAAATAGCCGCACATCATCACATAGCATTCACCATACCTAGAGATTGGCATGGTTTTATTTCAGTTAGCCTAATAGCTAGTTTGATTTGCATTGAGAGATGATCTTATGGAAAGTACGCCATGCCAATCTCTAGGTATGGTGAAGGCTATGTGATGATGTGGGGCTATTTTAATTCCAGAGGCCAAGGGAACTTTATCAGGATGCATAGTATCCTGGATCCATGAAGTAACTGGCCTTTAAAAATAAAAATCTGTCTGCCTCTATGGGAATTTAACATAGGGGTGTCCAAACTTATGCACCCTGTATTTTAAGGAAGAACATTTATTTATTTATGATACATTATTCATTCACAAAGAAAATTGGTGTCCTAAAAGGTTGGATTTTTCCTAATTTTTTTAATTAAGGCATTAAGTTCAATTTCCAAAAGATGATTTTTTATTCTTCTTTTTAGTCAACTTTAGCATGGGTGCCTAAACTTATGCATAGCACTGTATATATATACGTGTGTGTATCTATTTACATTTATTAATTTTATTTAAATTGCTGACATTTTGTATATATTTTTTTTAAATGACAAATGTTTTGTAGGTAGTAATTCAATAAAATGCTCTGTGTGTGTGTGTGTGTGTGTGTGTGTGTGTGTGTGTGTGTGTGTAGGTGTAGGTGTTCAGGTTAACCCTTAGTTATCTATATACATATTATTCATATTATAAATTAAGAATTCTAAATGAGTAAAACAACCTAGAGCTTAATAAAACATTTTGTATATATTACGGCTGTCAAACGATTAATCGCGATTAATCGCATCCAAAATAAAAGTTTGTGTTTACATAATATATGTGTGTGTATGGAGTATAATTATTTTCTATATATAAATACACACACATGCATATAAGAAAAATGTGTTATTTATATATAAAATATTTATATATAATATAAATATATATACACAGTATATACATGCAAATATTTCTTAAATATATACATGCATGTGTGTGTATTTATATATAGAAAATAATTATACACCGTACACACACACATATATTATGTAAAAACAAACTTTTATTTTGGATGTGATTAATCGCGATTAATCGTTTGACAGCCCTAGTATATATCTTAAACTTAAATTTAAACATATATATATATATATATGAATACGAATCACATAAACTAAATAGTCCATTCCCTTGTTCCATTTAGATTTAAACAAAATGTTTTATTAAGCTCTAGTTTATTTATTCATTTAAAATTCTTAATTCATAATATGAACAATATGTCAGGAATCAGGATTATCCAATTCAGATTGATGGAATTTTACTTTTAATTGAAATGCGTAAATCTTTTTTTGAGTGCAGTTTGTGCAGTATAACAAACGTTATGTTTATGGGAAGTCCCCATAAAATACGGAAACCATGTGTGTGTGTGTGTGTGTAGACAGAATGTGAAGCTATAAGTTTAACAGCAATAGCTGCTCGAAAAGAACTCATAAACATGTCACTAGGACCTTGACCTTGCAGTAAACAGCTCCACTCCCCATGGTACCTCTCTTTCACTCCTTCCTATTTCTTTCTATCTCACTTCCTCTGCTTTTTTCAACTTACCTCTCCCTGTCCGTCCCCTTCTAACCCTTTGACCCAAATTTGTCCTCAATATTTTTTTTAAATTCATAAAATCTTTGTTTAGTTAAATGAATTATATTAAATTGTGCAAAGCCTTTAGTTCAATCCCTCATTCTCTCTCAGGACATCTGCCCCATCTCCTCTTGAGCCCGACTCTGCTTTCAAACAATCCCTGTCGTTTAACATTAGCCAGAGAACTGCCATAAAACATCTCAAAAGAATAATTACCAAGCATTTAACCCTTGTGTTTTGGACCGACTGTCATAATTCACTTCCCGCCGAGCAGATGATGCTCAACACGTGGTGGTGGTGAAGATGTCGTTCTCCAAAACAAACAAACAAACAGATAAATTCATTTTGTCGGTCAGTTTTATGACAAGATGATATTTATTGCCCAGCAATTCTACAACCGTACAACCTGCGAATCACATTTGTTGTTCTATTTATTTAATATCTTTATGTAGCGTTTGAAGCTCAAGTTTCAGTCTGACTACTCAAACACCTGGCGAAAGTGTTACGCTATCAATTTTTTTTCAAAGAAAAGCCGAACACAATGATGATTATGAGTCTTTCTGAAAAGGCATAATACTCCAGCAAACAGGTCTCTCAGAAGTGGAGCTGTTGCCAGCAGACTCATTGTCATATAGAGCGCTGTGTAACCACACCCTTTAAATAATTGCTCAGGAGGTGTGGTTACAGGTGTGGCCCTTGGCATTCTTCACTTATCACCAGCTTGACTAAGAGATAATTGCCTTTACAACCTGTAATATACAGTCCTGGCAGAGTGTTTCGATAAGACGCACATGAAAGGTCACGTCCACCGTAACATGGGCTTTCATCTTGATCAAAACCAAGAGCTGGCACAGAATAAAATGCTGATACATATACTCAGCTGCTGATTGAAGCTCGCTTTAGTTAAACCACTACATCTTACACTACCTATTCACTGTATATCCTTCAAATGTTTGTGGTCGGTAAATCTTTTAAAATGTTTTTGAAAGAAGTTTTGCCAAAGTTGCAGTTATTTGATCATAAATAAAACATTTTTTAAATGAGATATTGAAACATTACAACTGAACTGTTTTCTATTTTAATATGTAATTTATTACTGACATCAAAGCTGGATTTTCAGCATCATTACTCCAGTCTTCAGTGTCACATGATCCTTCAGAAATCATTCTATGCTGTTTTGCTGCTCAAGAAATATTTCGTATTATTATCATCAATGTTGAAAACAGTTGTGCTGCTTAATATTTTTTTGTGAAAACCGTGATGCAGTTTTTTTTCAGGATTTTTTGATGAAAGAATTGATTTGAAATAGAAATCTTTTGTGACAATATACTGTACATGTCTTTACTGTCCCTTTTGATCAATATAACGCACTCTTGCTATACATATATACGTATATATATATATATATATATATATATATATATATATATACATATACATATACATATACAGACACACATATATCTGATCTCTGATCATGATATACAAAATAAATGTTCTTTTTTCTTTTATAATTTTTTTTATAAATATATATTCAGAGTTATAACTATATATTCAGACTTATAACTATATATTCAGATTTACATTTATATATTCAGGCTTATAACTATATATTCAGATTTGTAGATTCAGATTCAGATTTTGGCCCCCCATAATATATATAAATACAGTATATTATCAGATTCTATAAATATCCTGTTCAAAAGTTTGAGGTCAGTAAGATGAAAAAGAAAAAAAGAAGATTTATATATATATATATATAAAATCTCCAAATATATTATATATATATATAAACAAGAAAACAAAAATACTTACATGTATTTGAAATTCATAATACATGGCTTAGTCAATTTCCATGTTATTAAACTCTTGGGAAACTGTGTCAAATGTATTGAAAGTTCAAAACAACAACAACAAAAAAAAAAGTTGAAAAAAAGCCCAAAAGGAAGCGCTGGGTACATCAATGCCGGCGCTTTTCAGTGGCAGCGTAGCAAAGACACAGACTGCTCTTCTTTCAGTGCTGTAATCCAGGGCTCTGCACTCACAATACACACACATTATATCTCTGCAGGAGGCCTCAGGCTACGGCTGCCAAATCAGGGTGTGTGTCACAGTTTAAAAAGAAGAGAAGAAAAAAGATAAGAGGCTTCTCGGGCCAGGAGCCAATTCTGTCTGTGAAATCCATTATTAGTCTTCGGCATGCACGCAACCTTTACCGTTTTTTTTTTTTCTTTCTTTCTGATTCTTACCTTTGTTTTGATTCCTGCCTCCCACTTCAAAATCATTAGAGGACATTTTCAGACTTTTTGGCAGTGATAAATTGTGTCTGCATTTACAAAGACATAGTATCGCCAAATCTTCACAATATCCTGATTGAAAAAACATCCTGACTCGAAATCCATGTGAGATCAAGTTTTTTATATATATAGAGAGAGAGATAAAATACCATATTTTTAACATCATTATCATCATAAGATAAAATAGTATTTGTGTAATCTCACCTATATTGATTTCTACAGTCAAAAATAAAAAAAATAAAGATGAATCCACAATCACTTCGACAGTCCTGTCACCTGTGCATACCTTTTTAGTCCAGGTAGGTAGGTAGGTAGGTAGATAGATAGGTAGATAGATAGATAGATAGATAGATAGATAGATAGATAGATAGATAGATAGATAGATAGATAGATAGATAGATAGATAGATAGATAGATAGATAGATAGGCAGGCAGACAGACATTTGCATTATAAACATAATCTTGACATTTGTGTAAATGTTTAGACATGAGAGTTAGATGGGGACATCGTTCCGGTTTGTGTGTTTGTGAACTTCAAAGCTTGTCTCCCGGCTCTTTGAGTTGTTCAAATATTTAGGTTCTGTGTCCAGTACACGGACTCTCGACAGAGGACTGTCACTTGAGTTTCCATGCCATCAGGTTTCTTCCAAATCCTGCCTGCATAAATAAGGATTGTGGGATGACATGTTGTGTTTGTTTGTTGGGAGTGGCCTGGTTTATTTCATTGGTAGAACTAATAAATAATCAACCGAGGTAAGGAGAAGATCTGTTATTATTTTTAGAATTACAGATTGGGCTGGAATTTAACATTTTTAAAAGGCGAACAGTATATACAAATTTTAATACATACACATAATGTATGTACGTTTGACTGATGTGCTGGATGTACTTAAATGAACTTGAGACTATTAACTTGATTGGCTAATCACACACGTCACAATCAGACTGTTAATAATAACGGCCCGGCATTGAGGCCACAGAATGATTTAAATGTTTTCATTTGAATAAATCTAAAGGAACTATGCCCAGAGGCTACATGGGGAGGGGGCTCAATAAAGCTGCACTCCTGAATAGGAGGAGAGCAATGGTAGTTTGAAGTCAATTCAAAACAAATTAAGCTTGTAAAGAAGGCTCAGCCGGTGCCCTTGTTAAATTTGCATGTCAATACAAACGGCCATGCTGACTACTGCCACAGCAATGAGTGATGCAAACACACCTCATGCTGCTTTTACACAGACCACTGAGACCAGTGTTTTTTATTTTATGACAAAACTCATTGCAGCATCTCATTCAAAGCTCTCTTTATTCATTGATTGTTCAATTACTAAAATGTAAATAAAAAGATATTATACCAGAGTGGCCAGTTAGCTGCAAGATGGGGACGAAAAGTGAATAAAACTTATTTGGAGACACATTTGAGTAAAGCACATTTAGTCTCAGAAACAGGTGATTGGCCATAGTTAAGCTGAGAACCCAATGAGATCATTAGCTCGTCCAAACTATCAGGCTTTTGTTATCATTAACCATGCGCTAATAGTCCAGGGGGAGGCTAAACTCACTAATGCTAGCGTCTGTTAAGTGGACCGCCTGCTAATGGCGTCGTCCTGGGGTCTTGACATACAGCAAGGTCAGCTGAGAGAGAGAAAGAGAGAGAGAGAGAGAGAGAGAGAGAGAGAGAGAGAGAGACAGAGACAGGAAGCTGCAGACAGGACAGTTAGTCTTTAGCCCGAGACAGAGTAATACTGGAAATATTTCAAGTTCAAGGTATTATATAATCATGTCTTTATGACTTAGTTATAGAGCTTTTAGAAGGAATTTGAAATGGTATTAATACTACACTAAAGCTTTCTATAACAATGTAACTTACTGTAAAGCTGCTTTGAAACTTGCTTGTGAAAAAGACTACATAAATAAACATGACTCGACATAAATGATGTTCATCCGATCATTTTTAACACACAAATTTGGAGCTATTCACATACAGTGGCCTAAAAGTATTTAAATGTGCTTTAGGAAAGTGTAAATGTATGAAACTCATTGCATGAAATTATCTACAAACTAATGATGCTAAAGCTTTTCTCAGAACTAACTTCACTTTCTAAGCCTAATTTTGCAGTGACTTTTAACCAAGTGTTTATTTATTTTTATTGATGTATGAACCCAGCGAACAGGGAATGTTCTCAGAAATTCTGGCAAGGTTCTCTCAAAGTTATGAACATAAATATTGTTTACAAACATTAAATAAATGTCTGTGTAAAGTTATCTGGTCTTTAATAAGGCTCTCAAAACATGATATATGCATTGTTCGTGGAACCTTTTTCCTGAAACAATTTAGTTAGAAGTTCATTTTTATGTTTTTTAAATGTTACTCAGAATGTTCAGAGAACATACAAAAGTAACATTCCCATAATGTTCACAAAAAGATCAAATAGAATGTTCCCTTGCCGTTCGTATAACCAAGAAATGATTATTTTTTAAACATTTAATAAACTGGATTTTTTTAATGTTCGCAGAACATTACGAAATAACATTTTCATTCCTTAAGGCTTATGAAAACAGTAGCAAAAGACTCTTAGAACATATTGTGTTTGCTGGGAAGTCTTTTTTTTTAAGTTCACACAGGCGTCATTAATCACATTAACTATGTATGTACATGTTACAACCAGAAAGTGTCACATACACTTTGTCTTAGTTTTAACCGCTATATTTTTTGCTTAAAGTGTGCTTGTAAAAAGGGTTTAATATTTTCTAATCTAGCGCAGTCATTTTTAAGTGTGCTTTTTTTGTGGCCACTGTATATAAACCTAATACTTTTTTGCCCTTCTCAAAAGTATCTTATAATATAAAGCACTATAATATTTCAGTATGTTTGTTCCTTTACCATCTAAAGGAGTCTGGAGTCCATGCCGTTCACATCCACTGCAATGAACTAGATCACAGAGGAATGTTAGCACTTGCTGCTGTTCTTAAGGACATTTAGTGTGTGAAACTGCAAGCATATATTTTCAAAGTAGTTAAAAAAAAAAAGTTGCACAGTTCTCAAATCTGTCCGTGATTTGTGGATTATAAAGTCAAGCCAGAGTGCATACAAGGGAATTACTGTGTTCAGCGAGTGCAGGCGAAGGACTCTGAACTCACAGCTTACCGACATTCCCTCACTTACTAAATAAATACTCGCTCTACCTCCAGTATTAATCCCAAGAGAGCAGCCCGAGAAAGCCAGAGAGATGTAATGTGTCCCTTTTGGAGGGGTTTCAGAGATGACGCAGTCAGATGAAGGGCACTACTTTAGAACAAGGCCTCTGTGTCAGTTTCCCTGCTACTGACTGAGCTCCATCACTCAAACACACACACACACACAGTTGAATAGAGCTAAAAAACACAACTACACAAATCTGTTTGATTAATGAAATCATAAGCAGAGGCTCGTGATTTGTTACAGTCAAGATTGGATCCTTTATTCATACAATTTGACTACAACAAACCTTATTTGTACCCTGGTGTCAGTGTAAAATTCTTCAACAACAAAAAAAAAGCCGCTTCGATTGCAACTTTTCAACCATCCGATAGTCATCTTGTCCGTTTTATACAAATGTGCAAAATAAGACCGTCTTTACGAATCCTTCAGTCTTCAGTGTCATTCCAGGATCCACAGGACACGGCTTGTTGGGTAAAGGGCGGGGTTTGCAGTCCTTAGCCCCGCCCTTTTTCATATTTACCACAACCCCACAGTGACCGGCCATTCTAATTCAAGTAAAGTGCTCTTTTGAGAAAACACAAAAATTTGCGTCCTTGAAATTTCTTCACTCTCTATGGAGACAATAAAATAACGCACCAAGCGGGACGATAATAAAATTACGACAGCAAACTAGTTACCCTTTTGTGCCCGAACAAAGAATTTCCGAGTAGTCATACGAACTCCAGCTTTCCGTGCCCCGAGTACATCCCCCAGTGCACCAGAGATAGTAGACGTTCGCCTCCGCTTCCTCCTCCCGCGCACAGCTCCGTCTGCCGCAGTTTATCGCAGCCCAGACAACAGTTCTCATGTCCCGTTACCGGCACCATGCACTCCAAGTCCAACTTGGCCACGTGGCCTTTCTTGGCATGGTGGTGTCCATGAAAACTGTAATGCAGGCGAGACAGCATCTGTTGGCGCTGGGCCTGCAGACGCTTGTTTTCGCTCCGGAGCATTCGCAACGCCAGCATAATCAGCAGGACCAGGATAAGGCCACCTGCGATGGGAACCGCTATCACTGCCGCCCGGAACCACACCTCTTTAGCGGACGTCAACTCTTGTACTCTTGTGATCAGGTTCTGATTGGAGCTGTGGTATCGGTCTAGACAGAGACAAAGCATAGTGAGAACAAAGTGAGATTTGGATTGGGGGGAAAAAACAGCATGAGATTTAACGCTAACGTGTGTTACGTTACTTGTTCCACTCTCTTTAATATCTCAGCGCACCTTTTTCATTAAACGGGATTACATTTATGTGATTCGAGCCGTCTGTCAAAGGACGCTGTGAGAAGCACATTCCAGCACAGTGGGAACGTTTCATGATCCACGTGAAATAAAAAGTATGTGATCTGAATCCAAGTGCTAAAAGGTAAACTGCCAGCTACCCGCAAACTCGCGCTGCACTGGAAACCATTAAATATCAGCCTACAGTTTGGAGCCGTGAGAACCGTAAAAGTCATTGTGTGCGCACATGTCTGATACTAAAATATCTGTCACAAGGGTCCATGTTTGCACAGGATTGACGTCAAACATCAGTAAAGATAATAGCCTACTTCGATTAGATAAAAAACACAACTATCTACTCATCAGGGAATCACTGTGTCCTATTGGCCTATTCACTGCCAGACATTCTGTACCAAGGCAGGAAAACTTAGTTAGGTTTACAGAACAATTCACCCAGAAATTTCATGTTGTTCCAAACCTGTAAGGCTTTTTTCTTTCTTCTGTGGAATAAAATACTTAATTGTATGGACAAAAAGACATTTATCAAAATATTTGTTATGTTCCACAGAAGAAAGAAAGGCTATACAGGTTTGTAACCTTGACATGAGGATGAGCAAAATGATGATTTTTGGGTGATCTATCCCTTTAAAACGTGAAACAAACATATGATACAATCTACATTTTTGTCACATTTGTGTATCTCACCTGTTGAGTCACCTCGAGGGTGTGTGAGGTCATGCAGACCCCTGTAGTTACACATATCATCATGGCAACACTCTACGGGAGAAGAGCTTCCGCCGGAAACATCCAAGTTTTTGCTGGAGCACACATCTGCAGAGTTTAAAAGCGAATCTACACAGCCGTGCGTTAGAGGTGAGTTCGTGTTAAGTGGGTCCAGGACCTTAGTGAAGCACGCGTTGAGCTCAGATTTACACATGTATCCAGTGGCAACGCAGTGCGGTGCATCACAGTAGCACCTGATCTCTCCTGCAAAACAGAGAAGTCGTGTTAGTTCAAATTTTGAAAAGAAAACTGATAATCATCTGTGGTAATAGATAACACTGACATTAATGCACCATCTTGGATGTATTAAATCATAAAACACATATATTATGTATATATTAAAATACAAAACTGTCCAGATGTTTTTGCAGTTTCCAAAGAATCTTGACTAATTTGAACATTTTAGACTAGCACCAATAAATGCAAGTGAAAATTTGCCTGATAGAGCGTGGGAATGCTGAAATTCCCTTCACATCCATTCCAACAGAAATTGAGCATTTTACTAGGAAATTAAACTGTGCAGTTTTTCTTACATTACTAAGATGCTGAAACTGGTTAACTTTATCACCAGGAAGGCATTCTTCATTTCGCCAAATAGGATGTGAGGAAAAATAAGCAACTAAAGCTAAACTACTCAGTTCTCATGCCAGAAAAAGCCAAAAAGAGACCGGGTTAACACAGTGCTATGACTAAGTGTTTGTGTCAGAGCACTAATATATGGCAATTCTGTTTAACACAGTAACTATGTCATGGCTTTTCATGCAAGGGATCATTTTAGTCTGTCTTATAAAACAGGAACCGTGTAGCTTATAATTAGTGGTTTGTTTGCCAAAGTCAATTTCTTTCAACCCAAATGGAAACTCGTAAAGGGGGGTGAGAGCAGGACTCCTTTTTCAGTTAGCACGCAAACTCACTTGTGGTCAAACCTGGCATAATCTCGTAGAGTAACTTTAAAGAGACAGTTTCCTGAAAAAAGAAAATTCTCTAATTGTTTTCACACTCGTGTTGTTTCATACCTGTATGACTTTATTTTTATGTAGAACACGAAAGGAGATGTTACGAATTGACATCCACGGTCACCATTCACTTTTGTTGAATCATTTTCCAATACAATGAAAGTGAATGGGGACTGTCATTCTGCTTAACATCTTTTTAAATTTTGTCATCTAGATTTGGAGCGACATGTGGAGGAATTAATAGTTCCTTTAAGGTTTCCTCCAAAGATTTGGCAATAAAGGGGTCAGTTAGAGGACGGCGGATTGTTTCGCGCTTGTATATTTACGGTTAAAACGCTGTTTCAGTAAGCGGTCGGTCAGTCCGTAATTTTTACCTACCACCGAACTAGCACTGCGCGTGGACGTGAAACAAAACACTAAACACACACCACGACACGAACACAAATAAACACGGCCTTTGTGTTGTTGTAAGCTGCTTGTATACACTGTCCAAGGCTGGAGTTACATGTCATCTCATTAGTGTGAGAAATCACTTCAGTTCTTCTTATCAGTTAGGCTAAATGGGTTTACTATTTATTTTGTGACTGGTTGTGGTGCTTATCCAACAATGTACAAAAACGAAGCATAGCCTACTGTTCTTGGTAAGTATTGGAAGTCGAAATATTTAGGAAAGGCTCAGAAAATGACATAGCTGTGTTTTGGAGCATAATAGCTGGTTTCAAGATGGTCTAAAGCCATATTATACCACTTTAGACCAGCAACAAAATAGCTCAAGATGTGTTTTTTTTTTTTTTTTTTTTTTTTTTTTGGGAACATGTTAGCTGGTCAACCAGTCTTTAGCAGCTAGAAATATTTTATTTCGGCAGAAATGCATATCCAGCATGCTATAGAGACCAAATTCTTGGTTTCCCCCTTATTATAGGCTATATTAAATGCTACAATAAATCGACTAGTCTATTCCAAAATAGACGACCAAATCAACATCCAAGTTGTAAAGGCACAGTTGTAAGAGTGAAATTTAATAATGAGTTGTTAACATATAAGTTTATCTTACAATATTAATTAACATTGTAGCCACGCGTTGAGACGTCAGTTTTGTTTTCGGCAAACAAGGCCATTAGCCGAAACACAAGTGTTGAGAAATGTAGGCTATGTCCTATATAAATATTTTGAAGGACTTTTTGTGTTTGAGCGCTGCAGTTTTACATGCTCTTAAAGTTAGTTTTAGTAGTGTCGCGCGCTTCTAGAAACGACTATATAATCTCAATGTTACCTTTCGTGAGAAGAACAGCCATCGCACAAAGTTCCAGCTGAAACCAAAGAGAAACAAGGCTGGAATGACGATCCATTTACAACTGCTTTTCCTTGTCTTGATACCCTGTGGCAAGACCCTCCGAATGGTTTGAGGACTTGTTACATATGTCCTACATTGATTACTGCATTCCAAGGGATCTGTGATCTACGCTGTATCCAAAAACAAACGGGCACAGAAAGCCTGTGTCTTGTTCCATCAGAGACCAATGCCGAACTACCGCAAGTGCAGAAACATTCCTTGTGCGTAACACGAATCCGTCAGGCGTAAGAAACCCCACTATGTACGCAAAACAAACTAATTCGTTAAATAATAAAAAGAAGGAGCCAAAAGAAATGAGACACGGACAACTATCCTCGATCACGGAGCAGCGGATCACTGGACGGACAATTTCACAGGATCAGTTTTTGGGGCTCAGTGTAGCCACACCCACTGGTACGTTCATTGGTCGGACACGTTGAATCATTTGCATACTGCGTCCTATTGGCATTGGTATTGGTTCACACAGCGGTCATACAATTTGTCTTTCCGCCTACAGATGCTGAGACAGAATCGCATGATGAGGCAGGTAGCAAGGAGAAGAAAAAAAAAAAAACATAATAGCATAATGGTTATTAAAATGAAAGCTGGTGTGGCAGATTACGATATAGAAACCTAACATATTGTGTCATCAAGATTTAAAGACCCTATCAAAACCATTAAGATCTTAATGGCAGTATTAGAATATGGATTTTTTTTTTTTTTTGATTTTTTTTTTAAGAAACGCATTAAAGTATGTTTCAGAGCTTTGTCAGCCATACGACAGTGTTTCCCAGGCTGCTGGAGGTGGAAACTGCAGGTCTGCACTAGAGAGTGGATGTAGGCGGGTCGGTTAGAGAAATTAGCAATCCAAAGAGGCACATGGCGCCAGCGAGACGACACAGACAGACAGTGACACTCAATTACCCCCCAGACAATCCCATGCAAAACACACAGAGCACAACGATCGATATCTCAACTGCCCTGCCCGCCCTAATGTGTTGAGCACTTTGGTCAGGGCATGTGCTTCCCAATTGAAGGCATTTTGGGCAACCTTGAACCATAAATAAACGAATAAATGTAACCCAAGTGCTGCTGTAGACCCACTAATCAAACATACCCTACGATGCTTAAAATTAAAAAATTTAAATAAAACAAAATTCATAATTAGAAATTATTAAAGTATGTTTTGGTTAAAAGGGGGTTCTGTAATTTAATATGTCGTTGGTTTGAAAAACCTGCCTGAGTTTGTTTATTTACCTCACATTTGTACACGTAACTGTTTTGTTGTATGTAGGCTACACTAAAAAAACGCTGGGTTGTTTCAACCCATGTTTGGGTTAAATATGTATAGTATGTATGTATTTATTTATCATAGCGTATAGTGGGACGAGATAAAAATAGAAAATGTCAAACATACAGCTGAAAAAATGTCCTCCCATGCTACACTGTAAATAAAAAATGTAAGTACAATCAACTTGCATGTGTAAGTCATTTCAACTTAAATTACATTAAATGAGTTGAATCTTGTACAACTTATAAAAAAGTTGAAAATTGCTTAACTTTCTTTGGAGTTAAAGCAATGTAAAACATATTTTGTCATAACTTAGGCTATTAATCATACCAATTTTTACAGTACTGTAAAAAATATAACTCACAATTGTTACTTTAAAGAGCTATAGGCTATGTGATTTAACGCATAAAACATTTTTTTTTGTCTGCATTAATGTATTCAGTGACGTTAAATAATATTTTAATATAAACAATTTATTTGAATAAAAATTAACTGACTGAGCTTGGTTTAGCTCAGTCTAGCTCAGCACCCAATTGTTTTGCCAATAAACTTTTTTCCTTTAAATACAACCATATGTTTATGAATTTTACTCTTTCTATCAGATTCATAATCAGCATTCACTTCAGAAATCGCCAGATAGGCTACCTTTGTTGGAAAATTAGGATGCAACAGTCTATCGTATTATTTATTTATTGAGGCAAGTTTAATGGATGGCCTAAAATGCTCGTAAACCAAAACAATTTTTTTTTTTTTTTTTTTTTTTTTTTTTGTGACTAAACGTAAAAAAGTCTTGATAGTGTGGGGAATGTGCAGATACTGAGGTTTATACTGGAGGTAGAGACGGACGGCAGTGGAAGTGTTTGATGAAGAGAGACAGACTGGGAGACGCTCACATCTGATAGATGGCCATCGATTCAGTGTCAAAGGCTAAAGACAAGCGATTCCGCTTCAGGGGACACATTCAGAGACCTACAGAAATTACCGGATTGACAGCAATTATCCTAATTGTTGGTAATTTAACTGAGGCGCCAGTTCAAAACCAGTCCTCCCTTCAAATGGTGAGATTCACACCTCCACAGACTAATCCAAGCGTCTGTGAAACTGCC
Source organism: Squalius cephalus (assembly GCF_949319135.1). Classification (NCBI taxonomy): domain Eukaryota; kingdom Metazoa; phylum Chordata; class Actinopteri; order Cypriniformes; family Leuciscidae; genus Squalius; species Squalius cephalus. The sequence goes on along the minus strand of NC_137140.1, from coordinate 21,970,193 downwards.
CACGGAACATCACTAGCCTACTGATACTTCTAATGCCACTCTCAGTGAGTTGTTTGAGGGGGAAATGTTACATTTTTGTGCAGTCATTCTTAATTCGACCCACTTTAGCTCATTCATCATATTGAGTTTAATGTTAAGTGGTTTGACTATGAATAATGACTGTTCAGTATAGCCTATATTTCAGTAATCCACTCTAAAGAACAGTCTAGTCTTACTAATTATGAGGAATCACAAGATAATGAGGAATACAGTAATCAAGGCTTTCATCAGTCTCAAGCACTTTACAATAATTGACCAAATAACACGTTTTTCGTAATAGGTAGGCTAGTTTAAATAGGGCACCAACCTTTGTAGAGACTGTGAAATTAGACTTTTTATAGATAAACACTTCCAACTTCATGTCAAAAGATGTTAATTAACATTTCAAACAACGGCGTTAGACTATTTGCAGTCGTTCAGTTTGAATGATCACGTGCCGCCCTCTGCTGTCCATGAGTGGAATTATTTATTTATTTTTTCGCCATGTCCCTTGTTCTGGTTCTAGTTCGATAAAAAAAAGCAACCACTTACAAAATCATTGTTGTCTAATGGCTACGACGAGGAGTAGAGAAGAAACTGTAGCTACTGACATTTGCTATAGACTAATTGGATGATTTATCCACATCATCAACCACAAAAAGGTCATGTAGGGCGAATACAGAGAACACTTTATGCTAATTTGACGGGTGATAAATCTGATAGAAATGGCTCCAGCCTTCAAACGATATCATTTTAGATAGCTCTACACCAGGGGTTTTCAATTTTTAGATGACACAAGACCCCCAAATGACAATCCTCGTTTGAGGGATTCCCATCCTTAAATTTAAAATCTATCTTTTATAAACACTCAATGTATACACTGAAAAGTAATAGCCTATTATAAATCTAAAACGAGTTTCTATGAAGTTACATTACTATAGTATATTCTTTCCACTCACTAGTAATGTACTGTTAAATGTAGGCTATTATTTAATTTTATTTATAATAATCAAATGTCTTATTTAATGTAATTTAATCTAATAGATGGATACATATTTCTAATCATTCTTAAACTTATTTTAACCATATTATTATTATAGTTTTTCCTCTAAACTTTTCCACAGACCCCGTCACTCCCTTGCCCTCTGAGGGTCCCGGGACACCAGTTTGAAAACCCTTGATCTACATTATATACAACTAAAAAGAAGGATATTATATACAAATGCTTACTCAAAAGAAATATCTGAAATGAATGCTTTATTATTATTGTTATAGTGAATGGGTGTGAATGCCAGTAGATGGCAAACCATCTTAGTTTCATAAGACTTTCAGCAACCTTAATAACGAGTTTCTATATGCTGAAACCATTGAGCATTTGATGTTGAGTTACTCAGCATGCCAGCATAACCTACTCTTCACATCTCAAGACCTCAAGCTGAGGCACATCTGAGTCCTATAGGGAACAGACATCCAGGCTCAACGTTACCCGTTTCTCTGGGCTTTGAACTGTTTTTAAATGATGGGACACGTCATGCTGCTGGTGTGCTGTTAGTTGAGAGGCATTCAGTTATTTAAAGTTCATGGTTGTGTTCCAACCTCTGTTGATTCTCTTTGCGTCCACTCCACACAGGCAATATGACATTTATTTTAGTGAGTGTATTTTAAAGTATAATCTACAGTTGTTTTTATTCCACAGATGGACCTTGTGTTGGAATATCCGGACAAACTGGAAAAACATGGAACACGGGCCAGGTAACATCTGTCCAGATCTGACATGATGCAACTTTTAAAATGGAAAACCTAAGAAATCTGTCTTGTTTCAAGTCACATCAGTAAAATAAAAAGCTAGCAAATATTCACTAATCTGTAATAAACAACAATGGCTCCAGGTGGACATCACCTTCTTAGAAACAGTTTTAAAAGTAGGGATGCAACTATATTCAGAAGATTATTTACCATGAACAATAAATGGCCTGTATTAATGGTTTAGATAAATTAAAACATTAAATTCATGCATGTTAAACGTTATATGTGAATCTAGGCATCACATTATGGACAGTGTGAAAAGTGATGTCTATGTAGTATTCATTAATGTTTTAAATGAGCTTTTATTTATTTCAGTCTTCATTTAAATTTTTGTAATTTTATGTGCGTTTAAAAAAAAAAAAAAAAAATCAGCTTTTAAAAAATAAATAAAACCAAACTTATTTCAATTCATTTCCAAGGTAAAATTTCTCACCTTCAAGTTTTTCCATCTAATATATATATATATATATATAGTACGTCAGCTTTATTTCAATTACTGAAAATAAACGTTAATGGTTCTAATTAACAATAACACTTGTATGAACAAATATTCATTGAGATTTGATAGTGTTAAATTCATGTTTTTAAAAATTAACTAGTAGATGGTAAAGTTAAATTAAATGTACATATAGGGCAAAAGAACAAACCATTAAAAATATCCAATATTGACTGAGAAATGAACAAGTAAACAAACAAATATCAATTGATACCGATAACTGAATAAGTACCTTAATATCCTCCAAACTGTGTATAACCCATCTTTTAAACTTATTCAAGTCTGATTTAATTGTATTTAAACTTGACATGGAAGAAATTATAGCATAAACACCTTGCAAAAAAGCACAACAAAAATGTTAGTTTAGCATGTTTATTACAATACATACATTTCACATTTGACCTTCTGACCCCAGGTGACCCTGCCCTGACCCTGGTATAACAGGGTTGGTGATGTCCAGTCCTTGGCTGACCCTCAGTTTCCTGTTTTCCAGTAGCACCCCCCCTCCCTCCCCCCATCCCATTCCATTCCATTCCATCCACTCAGGGTGCAAAGGAAAATGTGTGGTAATAATTTATGAATACAACATATCTGATAGACTAGTAATCACTGCAACTTTAATAAAACTTTAACTTCATTATTACTTAGCAACTGTACATAGGAATGAACTCTAGTTTTTAACGCAAGTCGCCACTGCATCTCACATTCATTTTTTCCTTTTTCTTTTTTTAAAGTACAGTTTTTTTTTTAAACAAAACAAGGGTACAGAAAAGAAATCAAAAGAAAAAAAGAACCTGGAAAGATTAAGAGAAAAGAAAAGGGGATTCTGGGTGACAACCAGTCTTCATCTCCTGCCAAGGGAGGTGAGGGAGGGGAACGACATGGGTTGAGCAGCAGGAATGATTCTTTTTCTCCTTTCGTTCTTGCTCACATTCACTCCATCACTTAAGCAGGCACTGGTGTTGACCATGGGCATATCGCTGGGCCATTAGGGGTAGGTAGGAGACCACTGAACCATTGTGGACAAACATGATGTAAACCCCCTCAAAAGGCATGGGGTGAGGGAATGAAACCATTATAGTGCAACCAGAGAAAGAAAGAAACTAACCAAATAACCATGTAGCATTACTACCATTTTTTCTATGTAGCGAAAGAGAAATGAACCGGTGGATACGTGTGCAGAGTCGTGAGAAGACAAAGAGTGCGCGTCATCGTCCTCGTTAAATGTCCCGGTCGACTAGTCCACCTTTTCCATGCAGGTCTGGTACATGCTCAAGGCAAATGGTTCACCGATCGTATAACTGAAGAGCATTTGTTTTGTTTTTTTAATCATGTCATTTAAAAATCTGCAGTCAAGAGTTCTACATATGGTGACAATGAGGGCACTTGAGATCCCAGTCTGCCTCGGTGCTGATTAGTTTAACGTTTGGATGTCAAAAGCTTTGATAGGCATGGCTTCATCTACAAAATATATTTACAACATGGAAATAACATCTACAAATAATCTACATGTACAGGGACGGGGCGAGGGCAGCTCCTCTGAAAACCTCTCCGCACCCCTCTCCCCTCCCCCTCTCAGTCCACGCAAGACCTCGCTGCAGTTTGTTTAATGTAAGACTGGGCCCAGAGCAGAACGCAACAGAACTTTGGTTCTCCAGGGTTCCGCGCGCATGAAATGGGTTTTGCCCGCCCATTCACCTACCCCCTTCTCTCCTCCTGTTACAAGACCACATCGCAAGCCCAGAGTTCCTCAAACCATGAAGGAATTTTGATTCTTCAACTTTTCAAGTTCTTTAATTTGTTGTCTCAAAAACAGTATCCTGTAGAGAAAGAGAACCAAGTTAGTGCATATGAGCAATAATGGGCGTCACATGAACATACAATGCTGTGCGAGAAAGAGAAATGCACCTCTGCTCGCGCAATGTGGCCTGGATCTCGCACACTCGCACCAGTGAGCGCAGGTTCTTCAGCTCTGTGCAGTTCTCTGACATGTAGATGCTGCCCATGGTGTGAGCCTCTTCACGTAACCGCGAGGCCTGGGCGGGAGAGCCGCATGTGAATAGTTAGCAATGCAACAAAAATATCAACATTTTTGGATCATGTGTGCCATTTTGCGATGAGACAGAATATATAGTGCCAACTAAACTACGCTTTCTTCATTTTCTTTCCTTTATTTTCAATTTTTTTGTTTATTTAAATAGTAAGACTTAGTTTTCATACTACAATTGAAAAATCAGGGGTTGTTAGGATATTTAAAATTTTTTGGAAAGAAGTCTCTAATGCTCACCAAGGCTTATTTGATGAATTTCAGTATAAAAAGTAATATTGTGAGCTCTTATTACAATTTAAAACAGAGTTCTATTTGAATATATTTGTTTCTGTGATGGAAAATTTAAATTTTCAGCTTCAGTGTCACATGATCCTTCAGAAATCATTCTAATATGGTGATTTGGTGCTCAAGAAAAAAAAAAAAAAAGGATTCTTTGCTGAAAAGAAAGTTCAAAAGAACAGCATTTATTCAAATAGATATCTTACGTAACATTATAAATGTCTTTGTGTTCGCCTTTGATCAATTTAATTAATGCATTTAACGCAAACCCAAATGAAATCCAAATAACAAATAAGGTTGACAGATTCACGTTCCCATACCTGCTTCTCCACGTGCTCCGCGGGCCACCCCTGCACGTGTTTGATGAGGTTCTCATTGAAGTGCGCGGCCAGCGTGGGTGTGAAGGTACATGTTGCTCTGCCTGAGGCTGCGCCAGCAGGTACTGAACCCGGGGGCATCGCTCCGCTGACTACACCTGGTCCCTGACCTCCACCGCTGCCGCCATTATTACTGCTGCTGTTACTGCCCATGTGGTTCGAAGCCGGAGATGGACTTCTCTGACTGCTGCAAATCACAAACAGTGGATGGGTCAATGTCTTTCTACATTTTTATGAAAAGCAAAACTACTTTGTCTGCACCAACTCTTTACAAACACATTCATTTTAATGTGATCCTAGAACACCAAAAGCAGCAATACCACAAACAGCCAGAAGATGGCAGTCGAACACCACAAAAGCCACTTTAAGCTACAAATATGACATGCAGTGGGCAGTTAATACCCATACGCCTTCAATAAACTTCAACAAAGTTCTGATGGATCTGTTCAATCACTTCCAAACGTCTCATGTCACCTCTGTCTCTGCAGCGTCCGTGGAGAATTGCCGTTGTCGTGATGTTTGTCTGTGGGGAGGGACTGCTGGGATGACGGTGGAGGGAGAGAACTGGACTTATTTGTCATAATGTTCATCTGAGAAAGAGAGAGAGTGCATTACAAAGCCATAGTTTCATTTGACATCTGTCATCCTATTTGACCGCTGTATACCTTGGTCTGTGAGGAGACCGGCGTGGTGCTGAGGGGCGGTTTGAGGGAGGCTGAGTTGGTCTGCGGCGTGCTGATTCTGGGAGACACGTACGACCGAGGAGAGGAAGCGTCTGATGTCAGAGACATCGGAGACTGGCTGGACTGCTGGGCTACTCCATATGACGAAAAGAGAGAGGAGAAAGATAAGGTGAAGCGATATAGTGCCATAAGTAATCACAACAGACATGTCATTAGCAACAAATGCAGTTCTGGCTCCGATTCCAATCTAGTTTTACACACTAGTGTTCTTATTAACTAACTGTGCGTTCACTCCGCCGCAGGCGAGAGCATCAAAGTGCCCGGAAGTGCCAAAGTGCGCGTCTTGGATGGTGAGAGACCGGCGAGGAAAGTTGAAGTCAGGTCAACTTTATGGAAATAAGCTATGACGCGGTTCGGAGGCAACCAATCAGAATGTAGAAGTCCTCCAGAGAAGGATTCCAGAGAACGCAATACTGTAAACATTGGTTTAAAAAGATCACACCTTCGATCTACGTCAGCGCGTCCCCAAATCTTTCTCCGGTGTCGTTGGCAGGGCGGCAAGAGCGAATTTTGCCACTCTCGCCAACGGCGGTGTGAAAGTACAGTAAGACTATTAAAACATTTGTAAATTGAAAAAGCTGAAGTATAAATATTAGATGAAAAACCTAAACTAAAATTTTGAAATGTGGCTTTGGCAACTGACTAATAAGTTAAGTTGAAGCACTGAAGTGAATATATATATATTTTTTTTTTTAAATAATAAAAATGTCAAAAGCACATAGTTACAGAATGTTAAACTGAAAATATCTATATTTTTTATTAAAAACAAACTATAAAAGTACATAAATAATACTAAAATAACACTGGCACACTGTAATTTCATTAGTATTTTTATTCAATTTATTTGTTCTTGTGTGTCTTTTTTTGTAAATTCAATTCAAGGATAAAATCAAGCTTCCTTGTGCAGAGTTAACTCATGAGCAACAAAATAAATATACAAATCTGCATATACAACAAAATATACAACAAAATATACCCCACTATAAAAACACAAATAAACAGAGTGAGCAAACAATTTAGGTGAGATAAATGACATTAAAAAAATCCCATAAGAGTCACTCAAAGAGGAAATTCAGGTCGAATTTCCCTTTGTACAATCACCTGTTGTAAACAACAACTAAATATACTTTCCCAGTGAACTCCTCATATGAATTTCACAATAACAAAATGAACATTTTGTGGACAAGGGGTTCTCAGTAATAGTCATCAATATCACTAGAAGAACCGAAAGTGGTGAATCTTACTTTATTTTTAATGAAATGTGCTACACTATCTGAGGTTATTTACAGGCTAACCAGCCAAATTTGACCTATAGTTGCTTTGAATAAAACACTAAACAAAAATGTGACAGCCTTTATAAATGCATCGCGATTTTCATGCACATTGGTGTACTTTTCAAAATTGCTTTCTATTTAAGCTCTGTGTGATTTTTTTTTAAGCCATGATGTTTAAGCAACAAAAATTGTTCATTTAATTTTTCAAAAGAAAAATATAGGTTGAAATTTACTTATTTTGAAGCCATTATAGAGATGATGTAACTCGAACAAGAAAAGTCACATGTTTTTAATGTTAAAAAATACAGCTTTAAATAAGTACCTGACTAAGAGTAGTTGACTACAAAAACCACAGAAGATACCCACAGTAAGATTTACATAGATTTTTACAGTTTAGAGGTGAAGGGGTGGATTCTGGAAACAATGCTGCTTCAATGTATATCTAATGAGTGATTATAATCAAGGTATTAATCAATATTTTTCCTTCTAAATATCAAATGAGTTGAATGACTTCTCTAGGCTTGTGAGATTTTACTCTGTTATATAATTTACCAGTGTGATTACTGAAATGTTCTTTTCATGTATTCTTTAATGTCTGTATTTGATATCTGAATGCAGTAAAAGTGCTTGCTTATTTAGCCCCGTTTCCAGAAATGAAACATGGACTCGTTTTGTGTTTGAGAAAGGTCTTCAACGTGTTAAAACATACAGGGGTCATTGATGTCTATAGTTTAAAGGACCATTTATCAGTTAAAGCTTTACTTTACTGTGTTATATTAAAGTGTCCTCTCATTGAGAGAAAGAACATATCTTGATGTTTTGAGAATACTCCAAATCCAACCTGAAAGAAGCTGTGTGTTGGTGTGTGTAGGCCTGTCGCGATAGTCGATAAGTCAATTAATCGCACGATAAAAAAAAATGAGCTCGATAATTTTTCCGGCCGCGATAATTTCATTTGCATGCTTGTTTGTTTTCCTCGTCTCTCTCGCTCTCTACCAAAGAGACTGGATGACCACTCTCACTCGGTTCTTTAGCGTATAGGAGGAGTGAACCCTCTTGTTGTCAGTTGCATGGTCTTTGTGTGGGGAGGCGGCGCCGCGTTTGCGGCTACTGCCGGGAGAGAGAGAAGACGCTAATTGTGAGTTGCGACAGCGAGCCCGATCACATGAAAATGCGTATCTATACCACGAATGTTATTTCTCGTGCCATTTATACGCCAAAAATAGTTTTTGCGTGCATATGATACGCTCTTTATGGCGTGTAATACGCACGCACTCCTCACCCCTAATCCTAACCAAGTATTTTCAGTGCGTAGCATACACACGCAATAAAGTGCGTCTCCGTCTTCCCGACAGTACACAATCACTTGACAAAGTAACAGGAGGACAAAGTAACCGGAGGACAATGCAGAATGGTGTGATATGGCTTGTTGAGGCTTTTTTTTATTTGTTTACAAAGGTCCTAACTGTCAGTTTGGCCTGTTATGGAATGTATCACTATTTATGCCTAATGTCTAAAGCCTATGTTTAATATTTTTTGAAGTGCAATTTTACATCCATTTTATTTATTAACAGACATTTATTTTGTTAACAGACACTAAAGGGGGTCACACACCGGACGCGCAGCTCAGCGCCGCGCCGCGCCGCGCCACGTCTAGGACAACTGTCACCTGAAAATCCGATAACATAAGCAATTTTCTGATTTCTGTAAATAAATATAAAACTAAATGTATATTGCAGCACAGGGTTAAGTCCATATATACATTAACTACGATTTGAGACACATAAATGTAAATTTAATATAAAACTATTTAAATGGCGCTCTGTGGCGCGGCAGGATTTTGAACACGGTCCTGAAGCCGTTGCTGGGCGCCGCGGACAGACGCCGCCGGTGTGTGTACTCTCATAGAGAATAATGTGTTCGAATTTAAAAAACGTGGCGCTGCGCTGAGCTGCGCGTTCGGTGTGCGAACCGAAGAGTCCATTGCTTTCATTGTTTTTGGTTGTTTTGTTCATTTTTTGGATATTTAAAATGTTTTCCGTTTTCAATGTTTAATATTCTTTAGAAATAAAAGTTTATAGATCGTTGAAAAGGTGTACCTGCATTATTATGCCATTATAATTATATTAAATGAAAATGGTCTCAGAACGACAATATTATCGTTTATCGCGATAATTTCTTGGACAATTTATCGTCCAGCAAAATTTGTTATCGTGACAGGCCTAGGTGTGTGTGTTAGTCTTCTTGGTTACAGGTTAAGGAACCACTGGCATTATAGGAGATTGACTGACTTCTTGTTCTGGACAGGCTGCAATCCAGCAACCCAAATCTGCGACTTGGAAGGTCACGACGTGCCTAAGTTCAGGGTCTGAGTGTCAGCTGCATAATCGATGGAGATATGCTTCCGTCTATCTGTGTATGTGTGGAAAATTACTGTTTATCTGTTTCTTAGCCAATCAAAATCATTCAACCTGAAGCAAGGACGTAGCTTAGACCTTGGTGATGGGTATAACTGCTGTGGTCTTTGTAACTGTAAGCAGGGCGGCCTACAAAATCTTTGTGAGTCTTGAAGCTGACTACTTCTGATGAAACTGCAAATCTTCAGTAAAACTTTTCTTTCATTTATTATAATTCTGACTCTTGTCTTAATCATTTTGGATTCTGGGTCTTTGACTGTAAATCCCCTTACAGTGGACTATAGAAATACCAATATAGAAATATCAACAAAGCACAGAAACACTATGGACACTGACCCCTAGTTTCACCACAGTACAAGTTTTATCCATTGATTACATTTTGAATATCTGAAAACTAATGCTAGAATAGGACTGATCCCATTTCATATTAGATTCACACAATGCTGTGGCGATGATGATATAAAAAAAAAGTAAGTATATCCTCGCATCACTAATAGTAACTGACACAGTGACAAAGAAAAGACATTAGAGGCGTGCTTGACATTCAAAAGAGTTAATAAAAGAAAGAGGAATAAACTGCAAAAGAGAACTCAATTTGGTACTGGCACACTGAAAGTAGCTTTCTGTGCACTCGCAAATCACAGTCAAATTGAGTTCTCTTTTGAGGATTACTGCACAAGGTCAAATACACACAAAAATGTGTCAAAATGCCCATTTTGGCAAGTATTCACATAAACAATTGGTTATGATATCTATCATTACTGTGAAATAAAATTACTCGTATTGTGAAATAAGAGTGTGGTGATATTGCTCACCCCCATCTAACACACACAATCTATATTCAATATGCAATTAAGACATTGCCAAATAACAGATGCTGCATGACAAATCCATACACAAAGCTACTTGTGTTAAAACCAAAAATCATTTTTGAAGCCCACGTGGCTCATTATCTGCTCAGACAGCAGCAGCCAAGCCTGTGTGAGATCCTTGTTAAGCTACCAACCCCATCTGCTAACTCAAGGAAGCTGACTCAGAACCCCACAGCTGACATGAGTCGACAACAAGCAACACAATCTCACGCCAACAACCAATCAAAACCATGAGCTCAAGTTATAAACTTCAAGATCAGGTCACAAAACAGAGCTGACCCTAAAACCATGTGATGAAGGAATTGAGTTTGGACTACATTGTAGCACAAATGAAAAACATTGCAAGTTTGAGAGTAAGAGGTAGTAGCAGCAGTGTGTGTTAGGGCTGGGCGATAAATCGATTTGATCAATTAACTCGAATGTGTAGTTTACGTCGACTTGTTTGAATGAAAATCGGTTTTCTCTTTAACATCCGCCAACGCTCCCCTCTGGACTCCCGTAGTTCTGAATGGGCTCAGCCCTCCCCCCGCACGTTTGCCATAGAGATACACAAACAACATGGCAAATGAACAAGACCGCGGAAGCACAAGCACACCCGCCAATAACATTTACAAACTGAATCCGCAGAGCTGCCAACTCTCACGAATTCACCGTGAGACTCACGCAACTGTCACTTTTTACACGCTCTCACGCCACACGCCCATTTTCTCACGCAGAAAATCACGAGGCAAAAGAGGACACTGACACTGACAGACTAGACAGAGAAGGTCAGCGTTTTTTAACTATGGAAAGAGGTCCATTAAACAGCTGGAGAACAATGCGTCACGTAACGTTACATTTACCTCAGGGAAGCCATTAAATGACCATAGCATGTTAGTTGGACTTTTTGCTAAATTTTGCCAACATTTTAACATTTGCTATAGAGAGGAGCATTTTGCTAAATATGATAACTACATTACATATTTATTATATTTTTACCTACATCTTAAAATATTATAATGTTGTTATTCTAAAAAATGCATTATATTTAATTCGAGATGTTATTTTTAACCTTTAATAATAATACCAGCTGACAGGGCTCTGTATGTTTACAGCATTAGGTGAGATTTTTTTTGGAGAAAAATTAACATGTATCTTCTGTGCCTAATATTTATCCAAAGGAATCAATATTGAATCAAGATCAGAATCAAATCATTGAAATTGTGAAATTTGTGTCAAGCAATAATTAAAACAGTAGCATACCAGTCATTGTACCATGTAAACATTGTGTTGTCACTAAACTTAATAAAATTCTGTTTAGTTACCAAATCTTTTGACAATAACTATACACTTATCGTGATGCAAGTTTATTTATTTACTTAATTATTTTTTAAAGGGATTTTTTTTTAGGCCGTATCGCCCAGCCCCCTACTGTGTGTGTGTGTTGCAGTGTGTGTGTACCTTGGCTGGACAGCTGAGTAGCCTGGGAGAGCAGAGTTGTGATGTTGAAGGCAGACGGACCAGCAGTCAGGATCTTATGGAGCATGGACTGCAGCGAAGCCTGAGTTACTGCAGCCGTGAGAACTACAGAGAATGAAGCAAGAAAGCAAGGACAAAATGTGAAGACAGGAAGCAGTCAAAAGAACAGTACTGAAATCACTCAGTGATAAAAGGTGTCTACATAAAAAGTAATATTGTCAAATATTACGACAATTTAAGATAACTTCTATTTTAATATATTTTTTAAATGTTATTTATTCCTGTGATGGCAAAGCTTAATTTTCACCATCATTACACCAGTCACATGATCCTTCAGAAATCATTCTAATATGCTGATTGGTGCTCAAGTAAAATTTCTTCAATTTTACTGAAAAAATATAAATAAAATGAAAAAAATATCTTACTGACCCCAAACTTCTGACCCAAATTTATTTAACTTTCAATAGCATATACACATGTATATTTATTTATTTATTTGTTAGAAAATGGTGAAAGTTCACTGGTATTGGTATCATGACAACCCTAGGTCAGAAAAAAAAATTAAGTTTAAGTTTCAAGTGGGGTGATCGAGAACTGAACACCTCTAAGCAAAGCACTTTACCACAGCTTGAACCACAGGGATAAATTCCACTGCAACAAATTCCAATATTCATGCATTTTGAGGAAAGGATACAGCAGTCCTGGCACTGGGTCATGCCAATTTCACTGTTTAGACATGTGCAATATGCAGCGATTAGAGAGCAAACTCCAATCCAGACTATTTGGACCAAACTTCTCATTTGCCCTAGCACTGGCTTGGAAAATCAGCGGGTAATTGAGTATCATAGTTTGCAAATGTGGCCAATGATGGAAAGCAAGAAGCAATTCACACAGGCCATGTTCAAGAAGCAGCAAAGCTATGATTCATCCCTGAGATGTGAAGTTAAGAGAGGAAAAGCTGACGCAAGCCCAGCATGCACAAGTACACAAGCAATTCTATACACCTGCTTGAGTGGTACAAGAAACCCAACAAGAATAAAGCTGCAAAACCTACACTTGCAAACACACCACATTGAAGTCGTAGTGGCTAAAGCTCAAAGGTTACCGCCATCACCGCAGTACCATAAGCAAGATTTTTAACCTCAGGTTCCTTAAGTGGGACTGTCCCTTTAATGTTTTGGATGAAAATGTCTGCTAACAGTTTCAGCGGTCCATATCCTACCCGTTGACAGATGCAGTACACTTACCTTCATTAATCTTGGCCATGTCTACACTGGCGTTGTTCAACTGCAGGGCCGTTTGTAGAGCGGGGAGGAGCTGGCGTAAGAGGGAGGGGTCTTGGAGAAGAGTGGGCGGGGCCGGCGACTGCATCACCGGAGAAACCGGGACTGTGGAGCCAGAGGCGCCGCTGGCTGAGTTGGCCATGCTTAAGCCAGACACAGCAGCAGAAGAAGAAGAGGGTGTGAGTGAGGAAGGCTTCTCTGTGGCATTTGAAGACTCTGTTTATAGGGGAAAAAGAAGTTATAATAGAAGTTAATGATGTTCAGTAGGGATGGGAATCTTTAGGCACACGATCAGATCCAATTCTGAGAATCACAATCCAATTCGAAAACAGTTCTTGATTAAATTTTTTTTTTTTTTTTTTTACAAACTTTAAATATCAAATTTCAGCATTTGTATAAGTACTTTTTAAAATATTACAAACTAATAAATCAAACCAATTGCATGTAAAATTGTAATTTAAATCACATTTAAAAACATAAATAAAGGGGAACAAAGAAATGGATTACAAGCAATAAACAAAGTGCTCTCAGTGTCAAAGTTTTCCAGACAAGGGCTGTGAGGGATTTTTCTCTCTTCTCAGCATTACTGCAGTTTGATTATTACTAATAACATCATAGACTCGGCAGGTCTAATGGGCCGCATTCATACTAAAGCCAAAGACCTATTTTAACATATCAGAAGTTTTGTACTAAGACAACTGGCTGTGTTTACATTAATTCACATCATAAAAAAAATAGCATTTGAAAGCAGACATCTGTCAGTAAGTGGGTTGCATGTGTCAAATTTATTCTGCATTTCAAACGGCATAATTGAGTATTTGGAAGGTAAAACACTGAAATTACAGAGAGTGAAACCGCACATTTTCAAGCAAACTGCTCGTTTCTCACAAAGCAGTGAAGACTGTGCGAGATTGTGCTATGGATCTCACTATCGCGCTTGTATTTCACATCAACCATGAAACCTTATGCAAGTTTATGTACTTTTTCCAATGGTTCGCTAAAGACAGAATACATCTGTTTTTAGCGTACACAATAGTGATGCACAGATCGTTACTATATCCGTGGACACTGCGGATAATCCACTGGTTGGGCAGGCAAAGGAATAAATAACATACCAATTAATTGCGGGTGGATTTGATAAATTATTAATGGAAATATTAAAGTGTTTACAGCTTAATTTTTCATCAGGGACTAATTTGGACTCATATTTCATAGGTTCTGGAAGGTTGATTTATTTTTAACAGTGGATTCAGGTGACGTTAGAACTGATGCGCATCTCTAGTACACAAGTGCCATCACACACACACAAAAAAAACTAAGCTCAGAATTGATTCTTAAGTTTTCTGAAACAATTCAAAATCGTTGAAGAGAGAATCGTGATGCATCGGAGAATCATTTTTTCCCCCACCCTTGACGCTTAGCGGCTGCAGTGAAAAAATAAATAAATAATTTATTCCCTCTAAACTTTCTAACTTAGACCATGGTTGTGTGGCCTTCATAAAATCTCAATCGGACACCAAGCAGATCAACAAAAAGAACCCTGAAACAGCTTATTGAAAGTTTCTCAGTAGTTATTTCAGGTTTTGCCAAAGGATACTCTTAACATCTACAGTCAAGATGTCACCTGAAAACATCTTATAGACAGTTGATTCAAAAACTGGAAATGAGAGCATGTCCATCTGTGGTGCATTCAGCTTAAAGGGTTAGTTCACCCAAAAATGAAAATTCTGTCAGTAATTACTCACCCTCATGTTGTTCCAACCGCGTAAGACCTTCGTTCATCTTCGGAACACAAATTAATATATTTTTGATGAAATCTGAGCCATGTCTCACTCCTCCGTAGGCTGCTATGTGACCGAAACTTGCTGGCCCAGAAAAGTTATTAAAGAGATTGTTAATATAGTCCAAGTGACTCCAGTGGCTCAATCTTAAGTTTATAAAGCGACGAGAATACTTTTTGTGCGCAAAAACAAACAAAAATAACGACTTTATGCCACTATTCATTTCCTTCTCTCTGGACCTCTAGTTGGTTCGCGTAGTGTTTTTGCGCAGCGCGTCTGTGTTACACGTCACCACGTAGGCTCACTATTGGCCGACGTCGGTCATGTGTGTGATGCGTGATGACGTGCAACACAGACGCGCAGCGCAAAAACACTACGAGGCCCAGAGAGAAGGAAATGAAAAGTGGAATAAAGTCGTTATTTTTGTTTGTTTTTGCGCACAAAAAGTATTCTCGTCGCTTTATAAACTTAAGATTGAGCCACTGGAGTTACTTGGACTATATTAACGATCTCTTTAATAACTTTTCTGGGCCAGCAAGTTTCGATCACATAGCAGCCTACGGAGGAGTGAGACATGGCTCAGATTTCATCAAAAATATCTTAATTTGTGTTCCGAAGATGAACGAAGGTCTTACGCGGTTGGAACAACATGAGGGTGAGTAATTACTGACAGAATTTTCATTTTTGGGTGAACTAACCCTTTAAGCTGAGGGCAACTGAAGTTAAACTGAATTTTCATTGTTTAATAACTGCTGCATATGTCAGGATCTAAAAATAGCCCATGATTCCCAATGCTGGAAACATGGCGATACGCTACTGAACATTTCTTAACAGGTGCCCTCAGAACAAGCGCTCTGAGTAGGCATGTGCCGGTATTCGGTAATGCGATAAATCGCGGTAATGAATATGCACGATATTGTTATCGCGGGAACTTCAAAATACCGTGAAAAATAATAGATCTGAATTTAGATTTTTAGAACACGCATTATAGCTTATTTTCCATCAACCGCTTAAACAAACACTGCGTATATGCTGCGCGAAACATGTGCGCACTCTGATGTAAACAATCGCCACGTGTATAAGCATGCGGCCGGTGCGCACTTCTAGTCCAATGTAAACAGTCCTCACATGGAGAAGCAGCATGGTGGAAGGAGGAAAGCCGCCGCCTACAGTCTATGGCCGCCGCCGATCTATCCGGATCCATCCCGCTTCTAAAAGCAGAGCTGCCAACTCAACGCATTCAGTGCGAGACTCTTCACACGCTCACGCCACACAACCGTTTTCTCAGGCAGAGAAAAATCGCGGAGCAAAGAGGACACGAAGACCGTCAAACAAGACAGAGCAGGTTACTTTTGATATGAAACAGGAGAACAATTGTGTCACAGAACGTTACATTTAAACCATTTAATGACCAGCAGCATGTTAGATGACTAAAACAAATAGATGAAGAGGAGTATTTTGCTGAATATGTGCACTTTTTTACATATTTATTATATTTTTACTTGTGTCATTACATAATTGTTATTATAATGAAAACCACATTATATTTGATTTAATTAGTTATTTGTAACCTTTAATAATACCAGCTGATAGGGCTCTATATGGTTACATAGCATTATGTGCAATATTTTTTTTCATGAGAAAAAAATAACATGTGGGCTATCTACTGTAGCCTTCCTAATATGTATCCAAAATTAGTCAATACTGAATCGAGATTTAAATCAAATCCCAAGTATTGAATTGAAATCGTTAAATTTGTGTTAAGCAATACAAACAGTAGCCTACCAGTCATTGTACCATGTAATCATTGTAACATGTTGTCACTAAACTTAATAAAATTCAGTTTAGTTACCAAATGTTTTGACAATCACAATTACACCTTGTGATGCAAGTTTTATTTTATTTTTACATCCCCCCCCCCCCCCAATCCATCTGTTTCTCATGTGCAATTAAAATATCGTGATAATACCGTATACCGTGATAAAAGCTCACTCAATTAATCGCAGCATGAAAATGTGATACCGGCACATGCCTAGCTCTGAGACGCTTAAAAAACAATTAAGAGACACAGCTTCTCGTCATAAACACAGCAAGCTTTGGACAAAGTAAGATATAAAAATCGTTACAGGCAAATCATCTCTGCAAATCTGCCTGTTAGGCTTGCTGCGGTAGTGTTCAGCCACAACAGCGGTATCATCACTTGCCCACCGTGGCACCGCCGTTTTGCTTTTTTATAGTAATAAAAATAATTTAGTTCAGTTAGAGAACAGACTTTGCAATTAAATTCAATGCAGCGTGAGCCGAACAAGAGTCATAACAGCAGTCAGATTTCACCTCACTTCGCCCATTTCCCCTCACTCTTGAGTGACAAGACGATGGGGGAAGATTTGGTTTCAATGCAAAATATAAAAGCACCTTTTTAAGCAAGTTTGTCATTGTACTGTTTTTTTGTTGTTGTTGTGTTTTTCATTAAGAATAATAATGAACCCACCATTTGAGCAATTGCCAGACCCGAATTTGCCCTAATTGTTTGTTTTATTTATTTTTACAAAGACTAATTTCAAAATACTGTCAAGTTAATGTTACATTTAGGGATACCGCTAAAGATTATTTCGGTAATCGGTCAATTATTCGCCAAAAACTAAGCTCAGAATTGATTGGAGAGAATTGCGATGCATACCAAAAAAAAAACCCCAAAAAAAACCACAGAATCGATCCACGAATCGCTAAGCAACGATTTATTGTCCCAGCCCTAGAATTCAGTTTGATTCATAGATTAAGTAGGCCATTTCAAATAGATTGCTTAGTTTTTTGACATTCTTATGGGGGTTTGTTAGACTACTCGGTTACAAAATTTCCATTTAAACGTTAATGAAATTAGTTGTTGGGTAAATCCTTAAGTACTAGTAAAATCTCTTCTTAAGGCACTTTTCCCTGTTCACAATGCTATGTCCATTAAATGTTAAGTGATTACAATTCCTGACAGAAGACCAACAAAAAGAGACCGCCTTCAGGGTTCCCACACTATCTGACAAATCAATTACTTTCCAATCATTTGTGTCATTTGATAAGGACTTAAATTAAATCAAATTCAATATGATTCATTAATGATATAATGTGTGAATAATGTGTTAATCATTTAGAATAATGTGTGTTCTGGCTTGTCTGACTCATTAGGGGAAAAAAAAGACGATTCATACAAAATCGTAGATTGCTACGCTTGCAAGCAATTTTACTCTACCCAAGAGCAATATCTAATTGAAGAAATACTTTAGAATAGAGCACAACAAAAATGTATTATTCATTACAGAAATTTCCATGACTCAAGTCAAGGAAGTTAACATCCTTTCCAGGCCTGGAAAACTATTTTAAAATTCCCTGATATTCTCAGGTTTCCCATGACAGTGGAAACTCTGTGCCTTAAACCTACTGCTTAGCACCTGCTACTCTCCAGCTGCTTTGAAGTAGCCAAGAATTGAAAACTAAACTCAAAGAGAAGTACTTCTGTGATGACTGGCAAATAAATAAGAAAAAAAGCAGCATGTAGCACAGGAGTGTTTAAAGAGCATTATCACGTCATGCTGCATAGGGACGCACCGATATTATTTTTTCAGAACCGATACCAAAAATTCTGAGTATCGACTGATACCAATACCGATCCGATACCAGTGCAGTTTTTTTTTTTAATTAAGTTGAATTTCTATAACTCTGTGTGTTGAACTGATAATCACTCTTTTGTGTGTTAAACAATCTACTTAATACAGACAACTTCATTATAAAGAAAAACAACAAATCAAAAAAAATATATGATCATAATCTATGATCTATATCTATAATCTATCAGTGGATAATTCAGCAGTAAAATTGACTCTAGAAAAGTCACAAGTGCATAATTTTATAAAATCTGAAAATTTAGTGAAAAAAAAAAACATTTAGTGGGGAACAAAGAGACAATAATTGTAGTACTAAATCTAGTAAAACGTTACATATTGCTCGAGTCACAGCGCTAGGGTTGGGCCGATAGACAATGCCATCGTCCATCACGATGGCTGACAGACATCACGATGTTGAGCCGGCAAGCGCTGAAAGCACAGTTTGAATCTGGCAGTTATGTCACGTCACTGTACATTCGCTTCTTAGTGGTCAGCTGCTGCAGAGTGTGCCAAAATCGAAATTGCTGATGAGATATAGAGGAAAATATCTAGTGGAAAATGAGAATGTTACGTTACCCCCGACCCCATCGTCCATCGCGATGTTTCACGGTGGACATCGTCTGATGCCAGATTTGTAGACATCGCCCAACCCTACACAGTGCGCAGCGCGTCGAGTCCGCATTGAAAAGTTCAAAGCACAAAGGAAAGACATATTGATGCGTAGTGTATTATACAGTATCTATCTATGCAATAGTTTATTCAGCATTTTCTTTTAACAGTTTTAAATTCCATTTACTGTGCGCGTGAAGAACAATTATAGTGCCCTCTACTCCAGTGTTGTGATCTAACAGACACTCGGTAAAAAGTAACATGATTAAGGTACAGCAATACAGACAGCAAGATAAAGTCATTTTATGCGAAACCATAGACCGTTATCTCCAGATCAAATATGATAATAGCAACACTGAATCATCTTAGAGAGAGTTTCATCGTGTTGACTGTCGTAACTGAACGTGACACGCTGTTTAAATGCTGAATGACTGACAGCCGCAGTGGAGGGAAGAGTTTACGTGAACTTGAATTTAACGACTTAAATATTCATTTCTACCTCACATTATACTATAGAATGGCTTCTGAATAGAGATGCACCGATTGATCGGCTGGTGACCGGAATTGGCCGATTTTCACGTGATCGGCTATGACCGGCGACCGGCCAGTTAGTCTGACATATGCCGATTTTATGCCGGTCAAATGCACCCGGCATGATTAACATCGCGCAACATCAGCATCACACGTGCAAACGGAATGCAATAGGAAACCTCGTGAATTACGGCCGTTTCACACCGCAAGCGTGAGCGGCGCATGAGCAGCGTGTATTTTTTTCAGCGTGCATGTTAATCAATGAGTGCATTCACACCGCGAGCAGGAGCGTCACGTGAAGCGCGGGTTTCGGCGCCAAGTCTATTTTTGCTGCTGCTCACGCTCAATTAAAGTGAAAGCACACTTTTGATGGACAAAATAAGTATTATTTTACACAAAATGTGCCCAAAATGCACAGAATTTGCATGTCTAGTGTGTTTTAACAAGAACTGGATTAGGCTATGTCAGAAAATAATATTTATAGAAAATCTACCCATTTAAACTGGTTTTTATTATTCAGTTTAGGTAAAAGTACTATATGGTGTTGTATAAAAAATTTTTTTTTTTTAAATTAGTAAACTAGTCAGATTATACAGTATAAGCTTTCTTTTAGTTTAATTTTAATTCACTTTTAATTTCCCACACCAGGAGTAATTTATATAGTTCCATTGTTCTATGCAAAATGTTCTATTAAAGACAAGATAGAAAATAAATATTTGTGTGTGCTGTAAAGTGGTTAGAAAAAATGAAATCGGAATCGGTTAAAATCGGTATCGGCAGATCAAACTCAATGAAAAATCGGAAATCGGAATCGGCCAAGAAAATTGTAATCGGTGCATCTCTACTTCTGAACACTTATAATATAGTGCACGAAAACTTTATGGTGCTTTATAATGTTTGTGTGCCTTTTGTGGGGCTTAACAATAACACAATAGTATACGAACAATATCGGATTTGGATCGGCCTCGTGTGACCGATACCCGTTCCGGCAAAGAATGGCAGTATCGGAGCCGATAGAGATACTGAGTATCGGATCGGTGCATCCCTCATGCTGCATAAGGCAAAGACTTGCTGCTGCCTCCTACCAGCATGGACAAGGAGACCCTGACACTGCTTATGTGGGTGGTGCGGATAAGCAAAAGTTAGAGACATAAACACACTGCAAAATCTCTGAATGTTGTCATTCTATAAATACAAAACCAATCTGTGATCTTTTGTGGGAAAAAATTAAAAGAGTATCTCAGTAATGACTCTGCAACAAAACACAAACAAAAGGACATTATATATTTAACCTCCACACCAAAAAATGTACCCAGCATCATCTGCTACCTACACTATCTCTCTGTATGTCTACCCAACAAAACATATGAAAAGTAACAAAACTAGGGATGTGCCAATCTGATACTCAGTATCGGCTCAGATACCGCCATTCTTTGCCGGATCGGATATCAGTCAGACGAGACCGGACCAAATCCGATATTGTGCGTATACTATTCGGTGTTATTGTTAAACCTCACAAAACGCACAAAAAAATAAGGCACCATACATTTTTGTGCACTATATTATATGTGTTCTAAAGCCATTCCATATGTTAATGTGACAAATGAATATCGAAGTTGTTAAATTCAAGTTCACGTAAACCCTTCCCTCCACTGTGCTGTCAGTCATTCTCCATTCAGCATTCAAACAGCGTGTCACGTTCGGTTATGACAGTCAACATGATGAATATCTCTCAAAGATGATTCAATGTTCCTATTATTAAACTTGATCTGTAGATAAAAGGTCTATGGTTTCACATAAAATTACTTTATCTTGCTGGAGTTTATTGCTGTTCATGTAACTTTCTCCCGGGTGTCTTTCAGATCACAACACTGGAGTAGAGAGCACTGTGAATAGTTCTTCATGCGCACAGTAACTGAAATTTAAAACTGTTAAAAGAAAAGGCTCAAACTATTGCATTGATATAATATACTACGCATCAATATCGCTTCCCTTTTTGCTTTTAACTTTAAGTAAATTAAACATTTTCAATTAAATCAGGATGATCCCGTTACAAGTGGCTTTGCATCTTTGTGGTATTACCCGAGCACTTTACTTTCACCAGGCAGTTCTTGCATATAGTGTTGATTTTGTTTGTCCCATCAATGGTATATAAGCCAAAGTGGGTCCACATTTTGGACTTAAACGTGGCTGGGGCATCTATTATTTTACTCACACTGCTGTCCGCCATCCCGTTAAAAAACTATTTTTCTTGGGCTAGTTAGCTAATGTTCATGTTTCCCTCATTCATGTGTTGAGCGCCAGCTCGAGGAGCCATGAAGTAGCGACACTGGGAGCAGGGGAATCTATTTAGAGCACCTTAGTTTATCGATATTTGGCACCAGAAAAAACTGAGACAGACAAAACCAGAAGAACTGTGGCAACGTCGCCAAAACACTAGAAACCTACCTGCAAAGCTACAGTACTGTGAAAAGTGTTAGGCACTTGTGTAAAAATGCTGTAATGTGAGGATGCTTTCAAAAATAATGTCATAAAGAGATTTTATTTATCAATGAACTTCTATTACCCAAATCAAATCACTATTTCTTCAAGCGTTTGAGACGTTGCCGCAGTTCTTCTGGATTAAGTCTGTCTCAGTTTTTTCTGTTTCTTGATGTGATCACAGGGCATTGAGACTCGAGGATTGTGAGATCAGATCTCTGTGTGCATCAAAAGATATAAATAACTGGCTTAAACCCATTTTTTTGTGAAATACTAACGTGCCTAAGACTTGCACAGTACTGTATAATCATTCCCTTCTGAAACGCTAGGATTTGAAATCACCCCATTCGTGGCATCACAATTTCTCTCTACATGACCCTTAACGTGCATGTATTATCAAGGTGTGCTCGTCCGATGTTATTCTGTCCCTGAATGTAAACAAACTGCAACCCCAAAAACTGCATGGCTGAAGTTTATTTTAATTATGTGCCTGACTGATTGAAAGAATGTTTCTATTTGTTTGTATCATTTTACAACAGATTCTTAATTGTTGTCAAAATGTTGCAGTTTTCTCTAAATATCTTGTACTGAAAACTACAGCACTGCCAAGAATTTTGACCTCAGAGGAAAATTATGTGGTTGCATTTGTTCATTTTAATCGGGCTCAAACGTATACAACTCTCGACCAGAAAAACACAAGTCACACATGCTGTGGGGAAGAGCATGGAGACAGTACGAGTTAACCAAGTTCACCAATCACAGCAGTGGGCCATTTACTTTAACGTCCCTTGACATTTTGACAGTGTTTCCAATTAGGATGGAAAATTATCGTTTTTACAAATATAGATTTAGTGCAAATAAAAAACTTTGCTCCATAAGCTGACCTCAAGAAACATATGCATTTTATGACCCCTTTAAGAACACAGTCTGAAGCCTAAACAACCGATTCTGGCCTTTTGATTCAGAACACAGAGTTTTTCCATGGTTTCCATGATCATGACATTCCTGGTTATAGAGATCCTGCATCACTTTTGAGATTACCCCAATAAACTGGACTGCACTCACTTAAACAACCTTTACAGCCACATTACACAGCTGAATGATGTGGGTTTTCAGACTTACTAGAGATGGAGAAGCTGGCGGGAGTAGCCTGCATGGCTTCACGCCTGTAGTCCCTGTCTTTAGGGAAACTGTTGACCACTGCAGCCGTCTTGGTTGCCTCCTTCTGCCTGTGCTCTCTGAAACAGGAAGACATTCACAAATGATACAAAACCAATATCGCAATATGGCTTAGCGAGATTATCAAATCCCAAAGGTTGTGATTTAATTACATATGTGCTATTATATATTGTTTCAAAGTGAAACTGAGTACTTTAACACATGACCAGCATCTAGTTTTCAGTGTCTCAGAGCATCTC
The DNA here is from genome assembly GCF_949319135.1 of Squalius cephalus. NCBI lineage: Eukaryota > Metazoa > Chordata > Actinopteri > Cypriniformes > Leuciscidae > Squalius > Squalius cephalus. The sequence goes on along the minus strand of NC_137140.1, from coordinate 21,946,647 downwards.
TACGTGTGCAGTGAGTCTGAGGTCACTTAAAATGCATATTGAAACGCAACGTGATCTTTCCAAAATTGTCATGCAAAGTAATTATAAACCGGCTGTTGTCAACACAAGAAGCTTTAAGGGCTCCATGCGGTTTTCTGGCAAAATAAAAGTTTGATGTTTTTTATAAAATGAAGAAATTAAGTCAGATTTCCCCCCCAAATCATGCAGAACCTAGTGCACATGGATGGTTCTATACAACAGAAGCAGTTGCAGCCCTGAGCTTATATTTGCTGCATACTGGGTTGTGGGGTATTTTGACTATTTATCAACACAATCTTTTGCAAAACATTTTATGAAGCATCGCCATAAACGATCTCTGTGAAAGCTCAGTCGCACTGTCAGTTTAAAAGCACAATGCGTGATGCTGTTGCCATTACACTGCTTCTTTGCTGATGTGCTGCAGATGCAAGATATGTGAAACAGGCCTAAGTCTAGGGCTGGGCGATTAACGATATCATATCGAGATCCGTCGATAACGATGTTAAGCTCTGGACATTTTTACTTGATATGAATTTATTTAACAGCCTATCACACAGCAGAAATAAGCACGACAACAGACAGTCAATGCATGTCGCTAATAAGTGATTTCTGCGTCTCTTGTGAATGAACAACGTGGTTTCGCCCGATACACAAATTCACATATATGACGCTCACAGTGTTTCCAGTGTCTGCCGTCTCAATATACGAACTACATGAACAAATGAATTTAATCTCCAGAGCTGCTTTGAGAGTCACTTCACAAGCTTTTGACAGTTTCATTTGAGAAAAACTACCGTCAAATACACACTGAAACTAAAACTGAAAGATCTTCACGACAAACCGTCAAAATAAAATGTTCAGTTTAACTTCAAGAAATTATGACGGAAATAAATCACTACTGTACACTAAAATGTCCTCCTTAAAGTAATAATAATAATAATAATAATAATAATAATGTTGTTGTTTCTAATTACCATACAACCAATATATTTTTTCAACCATGTTTTAAATTTATCTTATTTGACACAAAATAAAAATGCAATGTTTTGTTGTAAATTAATTTGTTATATTTTCATTTGATTACAATGAATCAACAATTGATTACATTTTAAAAAGTTTACATGAATTTGTATTAAATAAACACAGAATCTCAAAAAAATCTAATGGAAAACAAAATAGACAATGGGGCCCTAAATAAAAAAGGTAGCTTACTCTGTGGAGTTTAATTGTGAACAAACAAGTTTACATAAGCAAAAATATATATAAAATATTTTATAATAAAATATATATCGCCCAGCCCTACCTATGACTGCATAATGCGAAAGCAAAGAGCTGCTAAAAAGCATTTTCCATATGACTGCTGGAAATCTTCTGCAGAAACATACTAGTTTAAACATTTTCTACTTGCATCGATCACCTGATGTTTCACGGGCAAGGTGCATGGATTAGAGTATTAGGGTATAATTAAGCACAATTTGTGTTTGAGGCGAGGGTTGAAAGAGTGCATGTTTAATACCTCTCCAGCCACTCTTTGGGTTTCTCCCACTGAGACACCTCTGTCCTGCAGTTGTAGTAGTACTTCTTCCCTGAAGAACTGATGTGTTCAGACCAATCATCTGCTGGCTCATACGGCTAAATAGAAGGAAAAACAACAGGTGTGAGGACTGGGAACATTGAGATTGTTTAAAGCGACAGGAGGTGTTAAAGACAAAAGAGCGGTAAAGGAAGGAAGATGGAAAGGAAGGGAGGGGAAAAGAACAAAGGCAAAAACAAAAGGAAAGACCTGAAAGGGAGGGAAAAAAAGAGAAGACAATCTAGGTGTTTGTTGTTTTTCCTCTGACTTAAGGAAAGGCCAAACAGAGCAACAGTATGAGGAAGTTTAAAATAAAGTATATGTCTGGGAAGAAAAGAGGGAATGGGAGCATTAGAGAGACAGACAGATGGAGCGTGCAAGCGAGAGAAAGCGAGCGCATGCAAGCTGAATCCTGATGCAAGCATGTGTAATATTTGATGAGGTGGATCTCTGCGCATCGCCCCTGCAGGATGCCTCTTTAATCTGCCTGAATACACCCTCCACTTACTAGCAGTCTGACTGTAAAAGCCTCACACCACCACCACACAGTCTCAATTATTGAAGCTAAAGTGTACAATTTATGTGCCACTAGCATCACCAACTGGAATTAAAATAAGTTTCCCCGTTGGCCTATGGGTCATGAATAGGTTGTTTATCATGACCCAGTTAGCTGTAGTCAAAAAGCATCTTTCTGCCTGGATGGTCATTCAAAACAAGACATGTATTCTGACTATATTTTTGCTTGCAATGCATTTATTGGGGTCCTGTGCGATAGTTATCTCGTCTCTTGTAGAGATTTCCTTTGAAAAACTCTTACTGACCCCAAACTTTTTAGTGGTAGTTTATTTCTCAAAATCTAACTCAGAATACAATGATGTTCCATGCAGAACTATGATTAATTAACACTGTTAATTTTATTGCGCACTAAACTCTGTCTTTGCCCTTGAAAGAAACCCCAATTAAGTAGTATATATTTCAAACCATGAAAAAAAGAATTCACCTCTGTATGGCTGCCCAAAGCTAGTTCTCACCTTCATAACATAATTACAAGGTTTAATACAAAACATAAAATCTTGGGAAAGGTAATTGAGCAGATGAAGAGGATTTGATGAGTGAGTTCGTAAAGTAGGTGGAGCATCTCACCATCTTCAGAGTGTGGAGGAGATTTTAACATATAATCATAACATATAATCAAAGACCATTTTATACCAACAGTGGCACAAGCACAGAGATAACATGTCAATACTAAAGGATTCAAATTTTATGCTGGCTAATCAAAACAATCTTGGATTCATAAAGAGAGCTTATGCCACAAATATTAGATCCATTCATCGAGTTTGTTGAAATTACCTTGGTTCGTTCTAACATTTTTTCACAAAACAACCCCTCAATATTACTATGGCTTGGCAGTCTGTTTTTAGACTTAAGACACTGAATACGGTCCAATTTGTCTTCATCCATGACCAAAACAGCCTTTTAACAAATGATCTGCTTGACTGCAATACTTTTTTTAAATGTCAATTTAACAGAAATCAAACCACATGATTTCAATGTGTATCGTAATTTACCAAGTTTCAAAACCTTAAATGAATGATGTAATGCTGAAAAGCATTAAATCTCCTTTCTCTACTCTGGTAAAAGTACGCTGTGCCTTGCATCTCCCAGAAGAGCTCATATTATCTACAGAAAGGGGACAGATGGTCTGCACACAGGAGGTTTGACACACAACCAGACAACACATTTAACAGTGCTGCCGAATTTATGCCAGATCCAAATAATGGCCCATAAAATAACATACCACTTATTAGAAGTCTGAAATATTTGATCAGATCTGCCAGGATAAATGTTTTCAATTTTGCCCTGGTACTAAATTAAAGCATCCTAATTGCGACTATTAGTAAGACAGTTATTCAACATGATTTATGCAAAACTAACAGCACAAAATGGCAATTAGGGTATCATTAAATGTTCTGATTTATTCAATAAACATTCATTCTATAACAGGATGATTGTGCCAAAGCGTGAACATGGCCTTGTTATGCACGCTGATTCAGTTAAGTTAGAAAACATTGAGAATGTAGGTCTTACCGTGTCTGATGATTTGTTGGGATTTGAATGAGAGTTGGAGCTGTGCAGAGAGCTGTGGTTATGAGAGTTCTCTTGAGGGGAAATACTGGTCCCTAAAAGAAAAAGAAGAATATTGCCTGTAATCATCTGACAAACCAGTTTAAGTTCTTTCTAAAAACTAGTGAAGGACAATGCAAATCTAAGAGTTATTACCACTTCCGGTTGGTTAAAACAACTCACCTAAAACATTCTACGTTATCTACGCAACTATAAAGCTTCACAGACAATATCCCATAATTCATTACCGTTTTTCCACTTACAGCTAAATCAAGCATCAATATCAATGACTCTTATAGCACTTGAGCTTTTCATAGCTCGATGCCGAGACAAACACTTCTATGCCATCCAATAAATTCCTGCTTATTTTGATTCATTAGAGTCATTTCAGCTTGAACTGCACCAACACGTTTACACTGCAAAGAAATACAAGCTCTCTAAGACGCATCTAGCAAGCATGATTTCAATGCTAAAAAAAAGAGATACAGAAAGAGTCACATTGTAAAGCGATGAATCAAATGATTTTTAATACTGATTTGTATGCATGTTCATCACATGAGTGTTAAAGCACTGTTTAAATATCTAGTAAGGCCGTTCTTTACAATATGCCCATAACCGAAAGCGACAAACTGAAAGGTCTTACCACAAATTGAGGTAACAAACCAGTGAAATAGAAGCATCTTCAGACAAATTACAAGTGTTCAGTGAGATTACTCATTCTGACAAAAAACTAATAATCAGTAGAGCTGGGAAGAGTTATGAGCATAATGATTTTATAACACACCAGACTCAAAACTCTTAATGATAAATCTGGCGCACAATCAGTAACAACACAAACAAAAAAATTACTCATGGTAAACAAACACATACTGGGTTTAAACCGATGACCAATTCAATGAGCAGATAGTCTGCAATAGCATTTTGGCGTAACAGACAAACCATTGCTAGGCTACTTGATTACTGTAGGAGTTATATGTCTTAGTGAGCTATTACAGTGCAAGAATACACAAATTCATACAAGTTTCATACACTGGGTAAACTCGCTTCAGGTGGAAAAGATAATGTTTCATGGTACAAGAAAGTCACACAGAAAGCCCTAAGTCACCTGCAGCCAACTGCCAAACCCTCACTGGGGCATTTCAGCTGCAGACATCCCTTAGGGTACAGACAGTCTTCACCGCCTCAGAGAAGATGTGTCAGAAGTGTGTCAGTAACAAGAATATAAAGCCACTGTGAGTGAGGAAAAGATTAGACTGAACAGACATACTATGTCTCAATGGCTTTGTGGCTTTGTGGCTTTTGGTCCATGCGTGTCAGCTTTGAAGTGATCTAGATGCACTCCTTAATGTTGACATAGTACACCTTTAGAAGATATACAGACAATTTACAGTCTCTCTGATCAGAGAACATAGACAAAAATATCGATGACTCATCCTGCACTACACAGATTTTTGTCCAATCAGATGCTCTTTAGAACGAGACTGTCTTTAGCCTAAATACCACCTGCAGTTGATGATCATGTAGTATTTTAGCAATTCGTCAGCCTCATAGCATAATTGCCTAAGTCTTTTTTTTTTTTAAATATCACTTGGGCAATTATGCTATGAGGCTAACGAATTAACAAAAATGGAGGGAAGAGCTTTTTCATATGTCCCAGTCCCACCCAAACTTGATGTGAAAATGAAATACTTCAACACGAAAAAGAAAACTGCACTTGCCAAGCCATTTAATGGGTCTTTCTTTTTTATCTAAAATGGGAAAAAAATAGTGCAACTTTTCGACGTGCACATACGCACACACACAAAACAAGTGGTAGAACAAGTTAGCAACTATTTACTTTACCCTACATGTGAACATGGAGTCAAGGAAATGCAATTTATTAGTTCAAGTCTGTACAGTGAAGTTCAGCTAGAATTTTTTTTAATGAAGAGTACTGGTTAGAAAAGCAAGCACACAGCCTTATAAATGTTTTAGGAGTCACTGTGATGGTTTCAGAAAACCTTTTTGTGTTTGCTTTAGGCATATGACAAGTTTCCTCATCTTGGTTTTGATCAAATTCATCAGAATGCAATAATATGGTCAATGAAGTAATTTATTTTAAAAAGGCCAAAGTGAGACATGTGATAGGTAACAAACTGTCCCAACTTCCATCAAGACTTCATATTCTCCTTAAACTCCATTTCATCCACTAGGGCTAGGTTGGAAATATAGATTTCTAATTTTTAATCGATATTTCTTTAACAAACCAAAATTGTTTTGTATATGTCAAGATCAATCTTTTATGCTGTTTTGTGTTTTTAGTTGTTGCATAAATAACATTATTTGTAGAGAAAAAAAAAACAGTATCAGTTTTCAAATTGTCAATTTTATCACAAAATTCTAATAAACAAATAAAAATTCGGACACTCTTCAATGTCACGTGAGGGAAGATATACTGAAAGATAGGGAACTCACTGAAAACAATCTCTCATGTTTCAACTGCAGAAAGACATCAATAAAATTCCTCAGGAAAGTCATTCAATGTTCATAAAAAAAGAGCACTAGAGAGAAACATTTAACTAAATATATGTATACTAAATTTTATTTAATCATATATTTACCTGATAGTGATGTCTTAGTGTTCAGAGATTTATTTAAACATGCATTAAATCATGAAAACTAGTTATGACAGCCACCCCTTAAATGATCATTTTTCAACAAAGCCTTAGTTTCTACTCCAATTCCATGTTCACACTGTCGATCCAAATCCAATTACTTGTGTATCCGATTGGAATCTGATCTAAATTACTGACCGTCCACACGGTGTACCGCAACTGTTCAGATCTTATTTGTGTGTCCCGTGGCGCTCTTTCGTGTTCCGGAATATCTGCATTGGTTTCTATGGGCCAAAAACAACAACAGAAGCAAACTGGAGGGGTTTGCAATACAGATGTTGTCTTATTTACAACATGACAATGTGTAGCCACCGCACTGGACTACTACGTCTTCAGGGGCGGCGTCAGAAATGTATGCGCAGCTTTATTCCGTGCGGTCATGTACGCCAGTCTTAAAATTCAACGTCTCCATTATATTGTCATTTTCTACTCAACCGGCACTTTGTAACAACACCGGCAGTTTCTTTCAGCATGTTTCCTATAACAACGTCTGACATGTTTATGTTTTACGTGGCGTGAGAAAGTGACAAACCACGAGAAATCTGATTAGTGTGGTCAGACAGAAACAGATTTCCAGAAATGCAATTTGTATACGATTTCAAACCACACATGAAAGCTCACATATGATCTGCCTACTCAGCAATTTAAAAGACTGAATGAAACTTTAAGTGGTGATTATTTTATCTAAATATCAATTGAATTTAATCATTTGGGCTTTTAATCCATTTTGTCAACTTTAACCTTTAATATTATAGCAATGGACCAAATGAATGGTTTCCGTTTAGTTAACAGCATTAGATTTTTTCCTTAAGAAAAACTGAAATCCTGAAATATTTCTAAATTAATCGATATTGAATAAAATCGAGAGCTTGGGAATCGAAATCTAATCAAATTGTGAAATCTGTCATGATCCACCCACTAAAGCACAATATAATTGGGTATATGACATCCAGTACGATATGACATGGGTTAGCTGCTTTTAGCATTTATGGTTATTACAAATGCATATTACAGCCAACAAATTATGTTGTTAACATTTTTAAATAATGGTTATACTTTTTACTGCTCCGAGGTGATCTTTAACAAGATGCCAAACTTGACCTATGTCACCACCAATACTCTTAAGATGCAGCACTAACAATAATGAAAGCATACAACGGCACACAAACAGGCAGAAAATTAAGTAGATTTATCACTTTTGTCCACAACTGAACACGCAATATGCATCACCGCTTTCAAAAATTTGTGTTTTTTTTAGTTTACATAGAGATGATATCCCATCATTTAAAAAAAATTTTTTTGCATTTTGAAACCAGTTTTCAAAAGTTTAAGTTTTCAGGCCTCCAAAACACCTTTCTCATCTAAATGAACAGCCAAAACATGGTACAAAGTTTTCAATTTTTAGTTAAAATAAAAACAGCGTCGTGTAAACTGCCCCTCACTATCTAAAAAATGATCATTTGAAAGACAATGGTCACCAAAACTGTTTGGTTCCCAACATTTTTCAGAATATCATCTTTTATATATCATCTACAGAAAGTCATACAGGCATGGAACGACATGAGTGAGCAAATCATGAGAGAACATTCATTTTTGGGTGGACTATCGTAAATATGCAAATGTTATATTGATTCTGCTTATTTTAACCAACTGAACAAAATCATTCAAGCAAAACTGAAAAGTTATTTCCAAAGAATGTTTACCATACCAATAAATTCATGTGGATCTTTCTAGAAAAGAAAAAATAATTCTGCATGATAATTTCATTGGTGATTTGAGACCAATTTTGATCTTTCACAAGTTAGTCAAACTGGGTCTTTCAAGCCAGCTTATCTTTGATAAATTATATAGCGATCTTCATGTAGATAGCAAAATAAAGTGTCTTGTTGAAAACTCTGGAAAAAAATGATCATGCTAATACCTGATCGGAAGAGAAAACACTCTGTATAGACCTTGAACATGAAGAAAAAGCACATAGTGCTCAATCAAAGCCTTCTGAAACGGCATCATTCATAAAGTGAATGCAGGGTGCTTGTAAACAATTGAAGCAGATCCCACTTCAGGTACTGTGATTTCATTTACTGTCCGTTTACCACAAAGACAGCAATCTGTTCAACTTATATGCAAGATGTCTGACTAGTGTTTACACAGAAACAATTATGCACTAATTAAGATTTACAACATGGATCTAGGCACCTGTATCAGCCTCAGATCTGTGCCTCTTATTTAATTATAAATATGACTCCCTGTCTCCCCTCTTACCTCCTTCTCTGTCTCTCCCCCGGTGTGGATGGATGGCTTTTGCTCTGCCATGGCCGGTGCTGTCCATGTGCTTATTTTCTGGACTGTCTGACCGCCGCAACATCTTGCACGGTGGAGTGGCGTCGTTGTTGTCACGCATCTTCTCATGTCTGTGATCGGGGTGACTTTTGGATGAGTACTTAAGAGTCTGTCAAAACATGATATTTCTACATTGAACTCTGCTGCACAATTACTCTCTGACATACAAAGTACATTAGAGCTGGATTATAGCTGGTCTACGATGGTCATTAGCTAGCTGACCAGCTTGTCTAGAATGGTCTACCAGCCATTGACCATCATCTAAAATGTTCCAAAACACCAAAATACTTAATAGGAGCATGTTTGTGTCATAACATACTTTGCACGTCATTGCAAGACTTAACTGAACACAGAAAAGCCTTTAAGCCTATATCTTTCTCTCAGTATTACATACAATTAAGCACCTCTTGATGGTCTACACAATAACAACACTCGTTTTATTGGGATTTTGTTGCATTTACTCGCTCGCAACTATCAAGACTATTTATAAACAACCTCGTACCTTTAAATTCGTGTTTACGTATACAACCGTTTCTCTAAACTAACATCATTTAGAACCTTGAATCAATGTTAATAAACGTTACTACATTGATAATTTAGAAGTAAATCGCTGTGGCATACAGGCCCAATGTAGCCGCTAGCGAGCTAATGTTAGCCTGTTAAAAGTCGCTAGCGCCCTGAGCGCATTTAAAACATGATAAATTCGACGGGCAGGCGACTAATGACAGCACAAATATATGTTTGCAGTGTAATGTAAATGTGTGTGTAATTTTAAGCCGAACCCAGGGAGAATAAGGCACTTTTTGCTGTGTTTTACGCACAGAGGCCTAAACTGCTTCAAAAGCCTGCACTAGATTTACCCCATTTTAATCTTATTTGTTTCAGATCTACCTGGTAGGGCTGAGAATCCCTTCGGTCGGTGCACCTACAAAATAAACAAGAAAAAGAGACAGAGGAATAGTTAAAAAAACATCTTCACAAACAGTGGCAGAAATTGCAACAGCTGAATCGGCTTCCTTAAGTTTCTACTTATTTTGGTTTGGCTAAAAATGGCGGATTGTCAAAGCGGAGAAGGAAAATCGGAGTATAAAACAGAGCTCTTTACCCATCGCCGAGTCTTGGTTGTTTCCTTGCATACATTACCATCAATGCCGTGTTAGTGTGTGTGAAGTAGATGTGAAAGATTGGCGACTTATTTTGATTTTGGAGTGGCCTATCGACGACCCGATCGCGTATATAATTTTAATAGTTCTATTGGAGTCGCTCTTCGCCTCTGCTAGTCAGTAGAGCGCCCTCGGTCCATCTCCCACTCGCACATACACCAAAACTCTGCCCCTATCTACAGAACAGCGAAGCTCAGCCTTCCTCACACACCTCAATCCGGGTTACTTCGAGGCTCGCTTCGGCTCGACTCGGCTACTCTCGCTGGTTGAATTGATATTAGGCAGTGCATGAAGTAGGGATCTGCGTGGTGGATGTTCGCATGGCTAAAAACGCGTACAAATACACTGTGCTGGGTATACTAATAGAGAATAGAGATGTGCCGAACGAGGTTTCTGAGGCAGTGCGAGGCTTTTACAACAAACTGTGTTGGTGCTTCGAAGCTTTTGACACAGTGTTCTACTTCGGCATCTGGTGGTCATTAATGGTGTGTGTGTGTGTGTGTGTGTGTGTGTTTAGTTACAACCCAAGAAAACTCACAGCTGTAGTTGCTGCTGGAAGACATTTGTTTAAGATATATTCTATAGAATTTAAACTCAATACTGAAATCTACTGGACATGTTGATTCCAGTAATGAGACGAATGCAGAAAGGTCCTGATGCAGGTATGAGTAAAAAAACATTTTATTTAAAAAAAAAAGCATTAGTGGCACAAATCCCTTGTTTTGTTAATCTAACATAAGATTAGATTAACATGAAAAGTAGCTTTAAACAAATGTCTGCCAGCAGCAACTACAGCTGTGAGTTTTCTTGGGTTGTGTATGTCCCTGAGTCTTGTGAGTTTAGACTAGATTTTTGTTGGTTATTCCATGCAAATTCTGTGTCAACTCTGCCAAATGAGACAGAGAGTGTGCATGGACAGGAATTTGCAGGTCATACAGATTTTCGGTTGCATTTTATTCCAGAGTTAATGCAGATTTCAAACCCTGTCAACTAATTTATTTGTATAGCGCTTTATATAATACAGATAGTTTCAAAGCAGCTTCATGGAAATAAACTAGAAAATTACATCGTTGCAAAATGCATCAATTAATACATAACTTTTAGCTGTAAAACAGTGACAATAATGTCATTATGCAGCTCAATTTAGTTCAATAACTGTCAATGTTGCAAAGTTCATCATCAAATTGAATTAAGCTTTAAAGCAGCACAGAAGACAATATAATTATTCAGCTCAAGTAAGTTATTGATTCAGTTTGGTTCAGTGAAAGTGTCGATGTTGCAAAGTTAATCCATTTTGAAACAAATTCAATTCAGCTATGGAGCTTTAGAGTACATCAATTAAGGAACAACTCCAAAGGCTCTATAGAAGACAATAGTGCTGTGTTTTAACTTTGAGATCAAAGGCAAAGGGCAAAAGATCTTAACTTTGAGATCTTCCAGAAGGTTTTAGGTTTTATCTCATGGTTATAGCAAGCACGCATGGGTTTAATGTCTGCCCATATGACAAAACCAAAGTGATTTTCTCATGTCTTAGCCATTTTCATTTGATCTAAAAACACATTTATCCATTTTCTTTCAATGGATGATTTGGTGTTCATAAATGACTTGGCTAAAGTTTTTCCGGTCTATTTAAATGATTCTCCACAGTTTTTCTCCTAACAACTTCATCTTGAATATCCACAAACAGCATATAGTTGACATAGGCTATTATAATCAAGTTATAACTCTAAGTGATTTACAGGTTGATGATTATTTTAATATAATTGTAATTTCATTAGTTTCTTTCACTTTCCACTCATTTTAACATTGCAAGAGAATTATTACTACACTAAACAAATCTATAAATTATACACAAGTAATATTTCACAGGCTTTTGGGACTCTGTAATGCTGGAAAATAACTTTTGACATCAGTGTTAGCTCAGTTTTTGAAGACACACTGTTTATTCTAACAATGGAAGCAGGTGCATCAGCACACTGATTGTCTGTGTCCTTTCATTTGAGCTCCTGGTGCCTCTTTGCAGATACATTTTCCAGAATCAGTTCACTCATACCTGCACAATAGTGCAAATAAAACAAGTCACACTATTACTGTATTATAAAATATTACCAATGAATCTTTAATTAAAGGTATAGTGGAGGATCTTTCCGAATTTTAGATAAGACCCGCCCTCTCCACTTTTTGAAAAGTTTGATTGATTCACCAGAATGATTGACAATTAGGAGGACCAATAATATAGGTGATCCACCCGGAAGTAAAAAATCCTCCGCTATACCTTTAATTAAGCTTGTTGGTCCAAATAAGACATTACATGTGGGTTATTCTCAGCACAGCATATATATATATATAGCATATCTATATACTGTATATATATATGTTTTTACCAAAATTACTATACCCACACACATAAAATGATTTAAAACCACATTTACATTTTTTTTGCACTGTTTACACCATAAAAAAATATTTGTTTAATTTGATTTCAATAGAATTTCATGGTTGAACCTGAATTATTTTTCCAGGTTCCAAGTAATGATGGATAAGTAGAAATGATCATTGTCCAAACTTTACTCCAAAAATATAATGTGTAGTTCTCAGTGCAAGTGTCATCAATCTCATATGTCGACCACAAGAGGGTGCTGTAGTCTTAATGTAAAGATGTTGCGTGGTTTGTATGTGTTGGTTGGGCCCTGTGTACGCACGTCAAAAAAAAGAGGGGCTCTGCCACTGATCTATATAATGACTATATATCTATATGTCATTATATAGATCAGTGGGCTCTGCTTATTTTTCTTTCTTTCTTTCTTTCTTTCTTTCTTTCTTTCTTTCTTTCTTTCTTTCTTTCTCTAACTTACAATTGGTGATAACTTTTCATTCTTTGTTCTGAACATTTTTCATATTTGTTATGAAGAAAACTAAACCTTAGTTGAAGCCACGAGGAGGCATTGTCTTATTTCAAACTTGTCAAACCAGTCTGCGTAGTAAATTGCCTCACCGCAGAAAACCACTGAGTGAGACAACAATGACTTAGCGTGTCGAGACGGATCAAATCAAGTTACTAGAGATAGGCGAGATATTCAAATAGAAAAAAAACTGTGGTCATGTGCTCTAGAACAGGAAAGACAGGTGTTCTGTCGTCTGGATTCTTAAGAACAGACCTACTCGTACTCCTACCCCTGGCAAAAGAACATTCAAAGCAACAAAGAAACGTGTATTTATGATTTATTTACGTTTGCACACTCTCCATGTAGACCTCTTATAATAAAGCATAATTTTTGTAGAGAATAAGGGCAGGTGTGGCATATGATTGAGTATGTAACCGCCAATCGGATTTCAGGATTACAATTTGGTCCCGCCCTATTTTAGTTAACTGTCCAATCAAGAAAAGGATTACTTCCGCCCGCCCGCCTCGTTGAACGCAGATTGTACGAGGCGTTTTGCCTGGAAAGAAAAACACGTTGGACGCAAAGACCTACTCAAGCCTAGGATGTTTTAATTTAAATTCTGCATTTTTTACCTTTTAAAAGAAACCTGAAGGCAACTTTTTTTTTCTCGGGAGTGACCGCCCAAGAAACCCAAGACGTCTTGGCTGGACTTCCCAAACACAATACACAGCTCGAGTGAGTAATAACAACTTATTTATATACAGGGACCACAAACATTTACGGCGTTGTTTATATTTAAACATGACTACAAATCTTAAATGTTTAGTCTTTGAGGGGAGTATCAAAAGAAGTGCTTTTGAAAACTCGAGTATTGACTTGTTTCATTGTTTTTGTGTGTCCGGTTTTGCTCGAGCCAACGGTCGGGTGCACTTGACAGCGCGAGTTCTCTGTCAAGTGCAACCGACCATTGAGCTGAGCTGGACGGGACAAACAAAAACAATGAAAAGAGTCCACTATCCTTGATGCGTGGAAAGGATCTGCTTTACTTCAGCAGAGAGTGTTGACGCGGAGCTTGACACTGACATCACCGGGTGGGTTCGCCCTGAGCAACAGGGTAAACTCCTCTCTCATAGTGAGTGCTCAGCTGCTAGGGTTGGCCTAGGCTTGTTTTATACTATACTGCTAGAACTATACTATGCTTTGTTGTTGTTGTTGTTGTGATGCATGTTAGATAGAGATCAACTATTATTGGTAGCACTTTACAATAAGGTTTCATTTGTAAACATTTGTTACTAGGCTACATGAAGTAACATGAACTTATTAATTTGTTTATTCATACACATTTATTAACTTAAAAGTTACATATTTATGATCAAGTTAATATACATTTTTTATACACACACAATTACTATGTTCCTGCCTTATACAAAAACACTTTATACTCAAAATAGAAGCTAATCAAATGGCATAGTCTAGGTTGTAGGCTATGTTTTGCAATTCCTGATCATCATGTGCATCTATCATATCTTGACCCTAGTTGATAAGGCCACTTGGACAATTCGCAAAACTGAGAAGAAATTCAAAACCGAACAAGCTGTACTATCCATTTCTTTGGTAGGTTCAGCCCTCTGGGATCTTCCTTGGCAACAGTCCATTGAATTGTAAAAGCAGAAAAAAGCAGTGTGATAGTTTATTCTGTGACCATGAGCAATTGCGATCTAGTGAAAATGGTTAATATTCAAGTAATGAAATGACTGAATGCACTCTAACCTTTGTTCAAATAGGTACTAAGAGGTTTTCTGTCCTTCTGCCCTGTGGGAAACGCTGGAGACAGTGGTTTGTTTGAGACTTGCTATCTGCTGTGTCAGATATCACTGCTCAGAAGTGCCCTGTCTGCACTCCCTCTGATTCCCCTCTTCTTGACCTCTTTACACACACTCACTCGTCGTATCGTAGTGTCAGTTGACAGGCTGACGTTACAGTCCATGTCCTGATCGCTCCCTCTTTTGACGGTTGTAACCTTTTAGAATGCAAGTAATTAAACACAAGAGAGGGAATACAATGCCTTATGTGTGTGAGTGACTTTAGTTAAAGTCATTAGAGGTCAGTTAGCATAACTTTTTTTCTGAGACTAGAATGCAGAGAAGCCCCTACATCCCTTTGAATTCCATGTGTGTTGTGTACCGAAAGGAGGGAATGTGTTCTTTGGCGGTCCTGCAGGATTAGTGAAATATGAAGGACTGAAAATACACACTTGAAGTGGAGAAGAAATCACTTATGAGTTAAACTGAGGTGAAATGCATAGACCATTTCAGGTCATCACCTGTTTTTGAGCATGAAACAAAGCTAATGTGTCTTGTAAACGCATGTACTGGGGTCTAACTGCGATCATCAAACTGTGATTGATGGATGCATCTGGCCGTTCAGGCTACATAAGCCACTTTTATGCACCGTCGGTCCGAACGGTTCTAAGAACCTTAAGGTACGGTTCCAGTTATGTTTCCACTTGAGCCTGGTACTGTACGACACAGCACGATTAAAAATCGTTCTCGGCCCGGAATTCTCAGCACAGTGCTGAACTGTGAAGGTAGAATGTAGTGACGCTGGCATTCATGATTGGTCTTGGTCACTTGTCTGTTGCTTGGCTACCAGTTTCTCTGATAGCTGACTAATTGCGGTATTTGAGTGGCGTAAACACAAATTAATAATAAAATTAAAAGAAATATCTGATCATCTCATGACATCAGTAAACCGTTGCGTTTCCAAGGCAATGACTGACACATCAGTATTACGTTCCAAATAGGTGCATTATCAGCCCCACAAGTGGAAAATGAAACCATACTGGCTGGCCTGGATCGGCATGGTTACGCAATGAGAACCGTTCAGCCCGAAGGTGGATAAGCGGCTATGCATTAACCTTCCCTCTCCCAAACAGAATTATGTCAGCATACGGAAGTTTAGGAACCCCACAAGTGAGCGAGCAGAAGAGCGCGTTCAGCAGAAGATTTAGCTGCATTTCATTGGCATCATGACAGATGTGGACTCCAATATGATATAAGCATAAAAATAGTGGGTTTGATTTATATTCTTTTTTGCAGAGATGTATTTTAGTGACTATAAATGCGCTGTACAGAGATTGCAATCCGACTCTATACGGTGTATGCGCAAAAGAGCTGTTCTGATGTTTACATGGTAAAGAAACACTGAGGGAATAAGGAAAACATTTTCCATGAGAAAGACTTCAACATGGTACTACTACACCTTTAAGCACAGATTGATGTAACCATGTGACTCTTCAGAGAGGCAGAATATGAACTAGAGCGCTATCTAATTCGTTGTCAGCCCACCTAGTCTGTGCAGTGGCACTGTGGCAGAACAGGTGTCTAATGGCTTTGTGTTAACTGGCCCTGTGTGTGGCCCAGCATTACTGGGATTCCTGTGCTGTTGTTTCTGTAGTGGTGAGGTCGAAGCTGAGGGAGAGAGAGAAGTCTTGGAATGTGATGTGAGAGGTTTTGAGCTGCAGCAGAGGTTTAGTGTCTTTAAACAAAAGATTATATATAATAAATACATATTTTATATACCTTGTGCTTTTATTCATTCCACTGACCTGCATTCTTTGTGAACCGGCCTTAACACATACATTTTATTTCTCAACTGTTTACATTCACTTTTTACAAGGATACTTGCCAATATGGGCATTTTTGACATCATTTTGTGTGAATATGTCCATTCAAACACAAGAACAAGGGAAAGAGGACTCAATTCAGTATTTGCGCAGTGTTGCACGCACACAACTTCTCAAGCAGCGAGTACAGCCTACCAAATTGAATCTTTTCTTCTTGCACTTGAATATTTAAATTGGCGAAGCTTAAAAACGTGTGAAAATGATCAACTTTAGTGACAATGCAGCAAGTGACACTTCCATCTACTTTCCTGAGCGTTGTTCGTGCCCCGGGCCATCGAACAGTCCTTATTGTCAAACCATGGGTCTCATTATCTGGATTTTGGTGTTTTATTAAGGGAAGTTTTAAATATGCGGTGGCCTTGGTTCCTCATCATTAACTGAGGGGGAAGTAAGTGAGCAGTTCAGTTGTTTAAAAGAATGTGGTGTAAAGGTCATGCCCAGCAGAGTTAGCAGTAATACATTTGTCATCACTATATCTTGCAGTGTGTCAGAGCTCAGGTGTTCTTTTCAAAGAGCTCTGCTGCTTTTAGACTACACAGCAGCATCTGAATCAGTGGTTCAGTTTTGCTGACATGCACATTATTCCACAGATCTGCTGCGTATTTCCCATCTGGCCAGCCTGTGTCTGTTATTCCTTGTACACTAATACTTCCAGATCAGAAAATGTTGCGCTGCCAGTGCTGTTTAATAGCCATTTCAGATCGATCACTGTCAGCTCAAACTCACTTTGGGACCAGGAAAATTGTGGCAGCATACATATAAAATTCACCTCTTATAAGGTCTTCAATTGAACTTGACTTGATATATGTGCTCCTGTTCTGCAGACCAGTCGTGTCTGTGCCTCTTCAGCACTTCCTGTGAAAACTGATCCCAAGCAGGCTGTAAAGAAGGTGCTTCTTCAGACATGCAGGAGGCTCATATACAACTCAAAGCCCATAAACTCTTGAAAAGGAAAGCAGTATGATGTGAAGCCTCCTGTAATGCATCGTTCTACTTATCAAGTTCAAGACTTGGAGAGTCAAGCGTGTTAGGATGAGCTTGTAACATTGGTGGAGATGTCGCACTTGGTTGTATCCCAGTGTGTTTTATTTATGAGAGATTTCCCATGGACTACTTCATGCATCATAACTTCACTCTGCTCAGCACTGCTTTTAATAATTTAGTGATACCATAGTGAAGAACGGAGGAACAAGAAGACTAAAATAATCCACTGTTACTTTGTAAACCTGCATTTTTTTTATTTTTTTTTTAGAGGACCTAAAGGAATCATTTACTCACCTTCATGTCATTCCAAAACCTTCTTGTGTGGAACATAAATGAGGATGTTTTGAGAAATGTCTAACTGTTTTTGTGCACACGTTGGAAGACAATGGGCTCCAATGTTGTTTGTTTTCCAACATTGTTTAAAATATCTTTTGTGTTCTGCAGAAGTCATACAATTTTGGAATGACATGAGGGTGAGTAAATGATAACAGAATATTTTTTGATTTTGGGTGCATATTATACCTTTACTACCAGATTATTTGCAGCCGATAAAGACAAATTCACAAATGCCTGAAGATTCTGTTAGAAAATGAAGTGTTTCACTGTCTGTAACTTCTATAGTCATGTCTGTACTCTGTTCTTTTACTATATTCTGTCTTCTCCTCTGCAACATTTAGCCCTGCTCTACGAAAGTTTTGTTGGCTTGGCTTTGCGCTCTGTTCTGCTGATAATACTGACAACATTTGACGTGGCGTCTTATTCTTCTCATCCACGTCTGTGGTCTGCTGGTTCTTTTCGTGTTCTGAGTCTTTAGACATACTGTCAGTGTGTGTGTGTCTTGGGTCTTTTGAGTATGTTCCTGTATGGACGTTTGTGCAATTAGTTTGTGGCTTTTTGTCTACCAGTCAGTAATCCTCTCGTTATAAGCAGCTGTCTGAAGTGGTTTTTGGCTGTGGCCTCAGCTCTTTGAGATCTCACTCAAAACACTGGGCCTCACTCCAGACCCCCCACACTAGACCCCAGGTTTGAGTTCAACAGTAGCCAGGCCCCCAGGCCAAAAACTCTGCTACAGACCCTCAGTCTACTGCTGCCAAATTTCTTGCTGTTTTCCCAATGCCTAGATTGTGAATTTGTTTGTGAATTAATGAGCATGAAATCGCCAAGAGAAAGTGAAGGATTGTGGATGTGTGTTACAGGATTATTAAGCTTTCTGAGGGTGGCCTTGGCATGTGACCAGTCAAAGCAATTCAGCAGGTGATTTCTTCTATGTGTAAATTACTTGTGTAATAATGTGATTGCTCAAATTATGAAATCCCACACAAGTTGATCCTCCCACTGTGAGATTTTGCGGTATTAAGGTGCAGTCAAATCATTGTTCAGCTTATTTTAATGGTGCTATTGGCAAAGGTTCAAGTTTGTCACATGAATTTGCAGAGTTGACCAATAAAAATTTGCCAAAATTTCCCTAATGTGACTGCACCTTTATTCTGAAAATACCATTGCCAGTGGAGTGGAGGATTAGCTTGTTACTCCAGTGTCAGTGGCTCTAAAGCAGATTGGTTTATTTGCTTAATTAGTTAATTAATCTAAGTCAGTTTATCTGATTTGATAAGCTTTTTTTTTTTGTGTGTTCCAATCTTCTAATAATAAAAGTTGACAAGCAAGCAACACAAATGCTTCAAATGAGCTTGGAGTTGTATCCAAAAGGTGTTGAGAGCCAAAATGTCTCGTCAAGACCACAAATACACCACATTTTATATTTTCCAGATTCTTTGAGTAAGTTATCATCTGGTCTGAACTCTGAACCATTTTCCACCTTCCCTTCCAAAAATATAAAGAAGAGTAATGCTTTATTTATGTGATATTTGAGCTTCCTTCAGGACTGGGATCACAAATGGCTCCTCTCTGCTCCGAGAGGAAGCTGCAAATATTGAGCCACAGCGTAATTTGAAACTAGCTTTATCCCACCGCCCTGTTTTTAGATGCCGTTTATGGCTTGTTGGCTGAAAACGTCCAAAAATCCATAACGTCTCCAGAGTCTCTGGTTAACAGGTGTGTCATATTAATGGCAGAGAGAGACATGTGCTAGCCTATAGATTTAGATATTTTTAGAGCCTATAGATTTAGATATTCTTATAATAATTACTGTAGTACTTGCAGAGCTTGATCGACTTCAGTATACCATGAAACAGAAGCATAGGAAGAACGTCCTCTTCAGTCTTAGACTCTGTTTTTAAGTCTTTTTAAGTAATCTGACACAGAGGCTGTTCCAAAAGGTAGGCAATATAGTTATACTGCTTTCTAAGAGACCCCAAAATTATAAAGAAAAGACGCATCTTTATAAAATTTTAACTGTACAGTACAGTATGTAGCCTTTGCAGAGAATGGCATCCCACAATGCACTACAAGCTCAGTGAAACATACATCCTACAGATGCTATAGTCATGATTTTATTGAAATTTCTTGGTACTGAATATCTAATTAAAATGCACAATTTTGTACCATTTTATTTTTACTTACTGTGCACTGTTTTATGCTTATCAGTTATATGCTTTCTAAATGTATGAATCTTCTCTTCCCTCATTATTTAAATCAATTACAATTCAGAAGGTAACGATTCTTGATCTTGATAATCTAGTGTTTTTGATAGAACTTAAGTTATTAGAACTAAAATGTGGCAACTATGTGAATGAAATGCATGAATGCATGTTTGTCCTATTAAACAGAATTTAGAGAATTCTGGGCTGGTGGTGAGGCTTAGGGCATTATTATTCAATGTTTAGACTAACAATAATACAAATAAAATATTACTACTACTAATAATGATATAAACAGTCTTAAGTTCTGACTGGCTGCTTGGCTGAATAATAATAATAATAATAATAATAATCATGTTGTCTGCGTTCACTCAAACTGATTTGCTGAATCTAAGGATCATTTTTTTTTTTGTGCCCCCAATCTGATCCAAGTAATTTGATATTGAGTGTGCTGATACTGAGCCCTGGTCCAATACTGGTATTTTCCTAGTGCTAGATGGACACTTCAAGTACATTAAAGTCATAAAAAGCGGTGCGTGGCAAGGCTAAGGGATAGTGTACAATCAGCAGTAAGGTAGGGATGCTCCGATCTGGTAAGGTAAGGATACCTGGGCTTTAGTATTGGCTGATACGGAGTACCGATCCAATAAAATGAAATAAAAACGTGCTGAATTACCTAATAAACTGACTGAATGCCTGGGATCATTATTTTGTGCAAGGCATCAGGCTTGACTTAAAGGGGTGGTATAATGCACTTTTCATAAGATGTGAAATAAGTCTCTGTTGTCCCCAGAGCGTGTATGTGAAGTTTTAGCTCAAAATACCCCACAGATATTTTTATGTAGCATGTTAAAATTGTCAATTTTTGAGGGTGAGCAAAAACGCACCGTTTTGTGTCTGTTCCTTTAAATGCAAATGAGCTGCTGCTCCCGGCACAGGGGGCGGAGCTTCAACAGCTTGCACTCACACAGACATGCACTGAAAATTTCAAAGACTTTTAGCCTTTTTGTTCAAACCGTAGTCAGACAATGATGGAGAGGAGACACTCAAGAAGTGACCACATGTAGAATGCAACAGGACATTTCTGAATGGTTAGTTGATGAATTTGAATGATGTAGCTTATGTGTAGTTATCTTCTAGTCATTGATTAGCATATTCTGTCTTGATCATCTATAAATGTTCCGGGGGCGAGGTTTATGTAAGTTTTAGGGTTGGTGATGTCACTAACCCTGGAGGAATGTCGTGTAGTCACCACCAGCCGTTAGGTCCTTAAAAAGCGATTTCTTTAAAAGCAAATATCTCCCTTTGCTTTGAACTTTGAGCATTGTAACTTTGCAGATGATGTTTATGCTCGAACAGCAACATTACACACTAACTAAAGTTAAAAAAGTGAAATCATAATCAACCACACCTTTAAACATTAGGCTACTTTTCTAACTTTGTAAAACAAAATAACAGACACAAATGTTGTGAATTATTTATTAAATAATTGTGCACCAGTGTAACAACTGTAAATAAACCAATAGCTTCACTAGCTTGATAGACATGAAAGGCAATTAATAATCTTTCATTGTGCAAAAGTATTAAAATATGAAAGGCTCCAATACAGAGCGGCACAAAGAGCTTATGCACATGCAGTGCACAGAATGATGCGCTTAAAGCAACATGGAGTCACAGTGCGCAGCGCTGCACAATTGGGAAGAGTTGGGAAAGCACAAAGGGAAGAGTTATTGATGTGTAGTGTATTTCATAAATGTTTGAACATAAATGTGTGTTGGCAGTGTGTACACAACCAACCTATAATGATAAAAATCCACCCAGTGCTTTTTTTTTTTTTAAATCCCCATAAATCATATGCACTTTCTCAGAACAAGCCGTTCTCAGATTCGGGGCAGTGTGACGTCACTTTTGCACAAGCCCCTCCCACGACTGTTGACTGACACTGCAGTTTTAGCGTAGACCCGCCCTTAGTGAGCTAAACACAGTCCGCCTTTGTTTCGACACCGGAGCAGCTGTAGACAAGAATGTCTCGTAAGCGATTGAGGTTTTACTATAGCAATTTAGTATAAAAGGTGTTTATTAATCACGGCATACTATAGGTTTCATGTTGGGCGCTCTCCACCATTCTGACTGTTTTCTTCTGGTTTTTAAGCACATAAATAATAATGTACTTATAATATATTAATAAAATAATTTTTAATAACTTTTTAATCAGTTTACGCAAATTAACACCCTACATTTATGAAAAAGTATTGAAAATTTAGAAGCGTTGTAAACTAATGCGCTTTTTTCACTTTTGCTCACGCACACACATTCAGACAGTCACACACACAGATCGCGCTGCGTGCACACAGAAACATTCAGCAACACAGATACTTCTCAACGCTGCCCTGAAATTTTTTTATGAATAAAATGGCTTTGCCACTGAAGTGCTACACAATCTTTCTCAGCAAGGAGTTGGTAACATCACTGTTTTTGAAACAATGGCCGACCTATGTACACAGACTTGATGTATTATACTTTTCCGTGAATAAAATATCGAACTGGAGCTCGCTAAACCACAAGCATACCGGTGCACTTTTATCCACAGTGTAGACAGAGCGTGTGCGTGTTCCTCTGCGGGCAAGATTCAACTTTGTTGTAGCCTGTATATTATTTTCTGTTCATTAATTACAGCAACTTTCCACTCCATTTTAATCGTGCTGCGGAAACGATATAGAAGCAGCTCGTAGTATCGACAAGTAGTATGTGACGATACATTGTCGTATCAATCTATTGAACACCGTCATCAGATTGTTATGCAAAAGAAACCTCTGCAGGGTGATACAACACGTCACTGTGAAGTTGTCCAGCTTATTATGGTGCTGCCACAAGTAAATAATTGAACACAAAATATTAATTCGGCATATTTTATTATCTCAAGATGACTTGCAGTACCCGCTTGAATGGTCTTTTCAGTTGTTGTGGTTGTTGTCATGCTATAATAGACCATTTGGTTGAGCAATTATTAATGACAGAAATTTCCTTTCTGGGTGAACTAACCCTTTAAGGCCATATGATTTTCGTGATGCAGAGGGAATCCCAGAATCCACAATACAGTCGTGAATATGAAATTTCCAGTATAATACAAATGTCACGTAAAATGCACAAATTGATGGGTGAAGGAATAAATCGAAAGTAGAGCTGTACAATAAATAAAACCGCGACATGGCAATATTAAAGCGCAAAAATATATAATCGGCTTGATCTTTGTGTCTCTGTGAATGAGTGGCACCGTTTCGTCTACTACATAGTCAAGTATGCGTGATGCTCATTGTATTTTCAGTTTTCACAATATGAGGATGTGAACACATGAACATATCAAGAGCTGCTCTGAGAAAAAGCTTAATGAATATTTCGTCAAAAGTCAAAAACACTAAATACAGCCCTTCAAAAAAAAAAAAAAGGTTTGGTTTAACTCAAAGAAATTATGACAGAAACAACAATGCAATTTATTTAAACATTAAGGAATTTAGGAATGTAATTTTAAGGAATATAATTTTTTTCCAAGTTTTAATTTAGTAAATCTCAGTTGTTAAATTTTCTTTTGATTTACATTTTAAAACATTAATTAAATTATTAGTTTAATGTATTCATTGATTACTATATATTCATTTTGATAATATCTGTATATTAAATCATTAAAAATCTGAATAAAATATATTTAATAGGACTCTATTATTCTTCAAAAGTTAATAAATTATAAATGATATAAATAAGTTAATCTAATCCATAATCAATTATTAAATGTAATATTAATTCAAACAAATGTGTGTTAAAGCATTTGTTAAACCAAAAAAACTATTTTCCTTCATTTAACGGTCATTTTAACTGATGATAATAATATTTGGTTTAATACAGTATACTGTGACACCATGATATTTTCGGAGATTATTATCATACCGTGAAAATCTCATACCGTTACAACCCTAACCCCAAAATGGTAACAGCACCTATTAATGAGAAGTAAGACTATGTCAACATTCACACATAGTTAGGCTCTCAGTAGTTAGATTAGAGACTGGCAGAACACCTTACTGAAAACATTGAACACCAAATACATTGATTTTAAACTAATTCATAAATTTGTAATCCCACACCTGGCATGTTTTGGATATTGCTGATGTAAGCATGGGATGAGCATTCAGCTGCTTATCATTTCCTGGTAAGCACCTTACTAACTGATCCCACTAATTCCACTCCTGCTCTTAGAGATCACAGAGCTGATTGGATCAGTCTGTACAGACTTGGAATAGTCTTTGGGCAGGTATTTAAGTTTCTTTTTGTAACACTTCCAGGATTTTTCCAGATCATAATTGATCCATTGATCTCATTACAAACTGCCCAGACATGATCTTTTATTTTGTAAACTGTTCTTGATTTTTCTTGTCATGGTTAACTTTACACTTCATATTCTGGCTGAGTTGAGGGTTGTAATGCTTTGGTTTATGTCCTAATGAGTTAATTAGCTGAACAGTGATTTACATTTTCACTTCAGATGGAATGTTGGCAATCTTAAAGATTCTAAGTTTACCTGTTTTAGCTAAATGAATCTTTCAGCTGATTGTGTAACCACCAGGTAACCCTGGTTTGTGGAGGTCAAGGGAACGACCTGGCAGGGTTTCCCCGGTTGGATATCCGTTCACGGGTTAATCTCCTCAGGACTTTCATGCAGCATGAAAGTCATTAATACATGCAGGCACACAAACACAGGAAATCTATCTCTGTTAGTGCTTCATGGATACTGAGGTAATTTCAGGACACTCTAGCACTCAAGTCTCAGGTAACAACAGCACAGGCAACAACAGGCATGATTTGTGAGCATTAAAGGAAGATTGCACTTTTGTGTATCTGCTTACACTGTGACTTTACAAATTTCCAGCAACAAAATATGCTGCAGTGAGATGTCCTAGCCTAGGTTGTGTGTGTGCGTGTGTGGTTTTCTGTGTGTTTTTAGATGCTGTTTGGAATGGGTTTTTTGCCGACACACCTATCACTTGTTGGACACATAGTAAAATGTTGCTGAGACTGTGCGTGTGAGAATGTGGAGTTTGATGGTCTGTGCAATGCTGAGTGTCCTGCCTGGCATTAATTTGTTACGTTTATGTTTGGTTTCCTTGCGTTAAAATAAATGTTTTTTTTTATTTTTATTTTTTTTAAAGAATCGACGCATCTGGTCTCCTTTTTGTTGCAGCCTAAGAGCCAGCTGTAACAAATGGGGACTTGTCCGTAATCTGAACCCAGGACCTCACTCACAGCCTAGACTGTGACATCACAGTAGAAATAAAAACCAAACAATCAACAATCTTCAGCTTCTTGCCATGGTCACTGCTGGTTAGGACAAAAATGTAGATTTACATGGAAGAGTTTTTTATCGCTCGTCTTTTTATGGCGTTGCTTAGTTTTAGTTGTACTGTAGTTGGCCCATTAAGGTAATTCAAGTGCTTTTACTTTGCCTTTGTTGATGGCCTGAATTAGGTGTTCTGGCAACGGTGGATTCTCCTTTTCCGGTTTGAGCTTTGACTGACTGATCCGTTTTGGATCTTAAATTTGGATCTTAAATTTAGACCTTAAATGGCTGCAAGCTTCTGCTGTTATAATGACTTCAAGACCTACAGAATAAATTATATTCTGTGTACTTACTATTACACAAATCTTAGCCCTAGAGTCTGTTTTATTGATTGCATGTTCTGATCTTATTTCTGAGCTTGCAAAATTTTCGTCTATATTGGGAAAGCTTAAACGCAAAAGATAAACTAAGTTTTCCTTTACAGGTAAATGTTTCTTATACCTCAGCTGTTGACAACAGTGATGCCCACTGAAGTTGTGGTACGGGTTTGTCTCTCAGGACAGTTAATTCATTGGTTTCCTGCTAGTTGATTTTGATCAGATTTAGATTTGATTATATTCCAAGCATAATCGGAGCTGTTCTTGTTATGAATCAACCAAGATGAGAGTTTCAAAGCATCAACCATTGATGTCAGTTGAGCTGTGAGTAAACTGTGCTTCTAATTTCACAGAGTGATCTCTTAGCTTTGCTTTCCATTGATGTGTGAAGTCTGGACTCCATGGGGGACGTTGAGCTTTGAATATCTCTTTACACTACAACAGGATTAGTGTTCCCCCTCACTTTCTTTGCTTGTTTTGACCATGTAAAGGCATGTCACACCTTGCCGTATGCTGTGCGATATACAATGTTTCATATCGTTCGGTATCGATAATTATTGACTTTTTTTTGTATAACTTTTTTTTTTTTTTTTTTTAGAAACGTTTGAATTTAAAACACCATTTTTATTATTTTATCCACATTATTAAGGCAAACAACAAATTATATTAGTTTTAGCAGTCAAAAATAAAATGTATACAAAAATATAATCTTTAGGCCTATGTCTTTATATTAAGATAAAGTACATTATGAAAATAACATTTAAATATGATAATATTTTAGTTTTGAAGTGCTGGAAAAAGATCTGTGACATACTTGAAAGCATTTTACTATTCCTGCCCAAACTTCCATGGTTGCAGTTAGTGTTACTACATTAAATCCATGGTGAATGTTGCTGATCTGTGGACTTAAAGGGTTAGTTCACCCAAAAATGAAAATTCTGTCAGTAATTACTCACCCTCATGTTGTTCCAACCGCGTAAGACCTTCGTTCATCTTCGGAACACAAATTAAGATATTTTTGATTAAATCTGAGAGTTGTCTCACTCCTCCATAGGCTGCTAGGTGACCGAAACTTGCTGGCCCAGAAAAGTTATTAAAGAGATCGTTAATATAGTCCAAGTGACTACAGTGGCTTAATCTTAAGTTTATAAAGCGACGAGAATACTTTTTGTGTGCAAAAACAAACAAAAATAACGACTTTATTCCACTTTTCATTTCCTTCTCTCTGGGCCTCTAGTTGGTTCGCGTAGTGTTTTTGCGCAGCGCGTCTGTGTTACACGTCACCACGTAGGCTCACAATTGGCCGAAGCTGGTCATGTGTGTGATGCGTGTTGACGTGCAACACAGACGCGCAGCGCAAAAACACTACGAGGCCCAGAGAGAAGGAAATGAATAGTGGAATAAAGTCGTTATTTTTGTTTGTTTTTGCGCACAAAAAGTATTCTCGCCGCTTGATATACTTAAGATTAAGCCACTGTAGTCACTTGGACTATATTAACGATCTCTTTAATAACTTTTCTGGGCCAGCAAGTTTCGGTCACCTAGCAGCCTATGGAGGAGTGAGACAACTCTCAGATTTAATCAAAAATATCTTAATTTGTGTTCCGAAGATGAACGAAGGTCTTACGCGGTTGGAACAACATGAGGGTGAGTAATTACTGACAGAATTTTCATTTTTGGGTGAACTAACCCTTTAAAGCCTATAACTAGTTCATTCATGGCACAGTGTTTCTACTGGTTTCCACGCCAGTGCTGTTTGATCCGTTAATAACAGAGAACTTGCTTCTCACTAGATCTCACAGCGATGTTATTACTTCTGTGGCGAATTCAAATGCTTTCTTTACTCTTAGTGCTGTGTAAGTGTCGCTTACAAGATCAAGATCGGCTCTGGCTTTTTTGATTACGTTTTCATTACGTTTGCCATGATTTGGACAACATTGATGTTGGGCAACGTTATGGTGGTCGCGCCAGCACGACTGCTAACAAAATTTTGGTCGCACCAGCAGGAGAAATGGTCCAACGAATCGTTCGGTTTGTAATGTGTACCGAACAGTTCAATACGAATGCGTGTATCATTACACCCCTAGAACAATACAAACCTCTAAAACTGTAAGAGATATTGGAATGTCAATGCGCTGACGCAACCGAACATGAGAGCAACGCAACCTGGCTGTTTAGATCTTATTGGTTGTTTGCTTGTCAATGGTAGCACACTGATTTATCAAAACATCTGATTGGCTGTTTAAGATCTACGGGCGATGTGCATGTTTTAATGAAAATATCAAGTGCTATATAAATATTATATTTTTTTTATATCGTTAACAAAAATGGTGTACAGTCGATAATTATGATACCGTTTATCACCCAGCCCTACCTTGCCGTATTCTTCTGTTAAACCTGTTGGACGTTTTCATGCTGGGTTGAGTTGTATGGTCTAAAGCGGAGTTTGGACCACCCCCCCCCCCCCCCCCACTATACCACTATAAATACTAGAGAAAACTGTTCAATGCTGTAACAAGGATATGACTCAAAGAGCTACAGCTTTGCTTTATTCATGTTTTTGTTGCTTCAAATTTGCCACAAAATTGACATGCACAGAGCAGCACTTGATTTGTCCTAAGGCAGTTTATTTGGAAACTAGAGGAAAGAGAAATGCATAATATTATGTTGAGTGTGACCCGGGAGCATGCAAAGATATAAATTATAGATCATCTGTTGTGGTTTACGTCATTGATTTGAGACCAGTTGTGTTCATTCTGACTGAACCCTGTTAAGTTCATATGAATCATGTACTCAGATCTGTGTCTGTAGCAAAAAGCTCTAAAGGCCGTGACGCACCAATCCGATGTCTAGTACTAGCGGTGAAGAAGGTGGATTTTGTTGTTGCCTCGTGTCGGCTGCGTCGGGGCCAAAAAGCTGCGTTTGAAGCGAAATGCAATAACTCGTTAAATTATGATCAATGTGTCATAAGAGAATGCTTTAAGTGCATAAAATGAATTTAAATTATGATCAATGTGTCATAAGATAATGCTTTAAGTGCATAAAATGAATTTAAGTTATATTTAAATATATTTAAAACCTGAAAATTATATAATCAAAAAATACATGTTTCACATTCTTTTTGTGAGAAGAAAGCATCCATACAACTCCTGAAAGTGAACAGCAGTGTTTTACTCTAGCATTACATAAAAAGTAAGTGTCATTTTAACGTCAGTGGGATTTTAGGGATTCAGGTATGTGTACATTTAGGTTTATTTAACAACAGACATTGATTAATCAAATTTGAAAACAAAACACTTCACTGTATCAATTAAATTCATACTAATTGTTTTTAAAGCTACAAAAGTTGTTTGATTAAAGGTCCCGTTATATGCCCCTTTTCACAAGATGTAAAATAAGTCTCTGAAGTCCCCAGAGTGTGTATGTGAAGTTTGAGCTCAAAATACCCAACAGATCATTTTTTACAGCATGTTTAAATTGACATTTTTTTGGGGCTCAGAAAAACGAGCTGTTTCAGTGTGTGCCCTTTAAATGCAAATGAGGTGCTGCTGGACGACACAGGGGGCGGAGCTTCATGAGCTCGCGCTCAGTCTGTCAGGAAAAATTCATCTCACGGAATGATGATAATATCAGAAACTCTCAGTAACGGCGTTCATTTCGAGTCGGACAATAATGCCTACAGAATCAGAGTGCTGTATAGAGATGAAACGGGTATGGTTTAGTAGTTTAATTACGGTTATTATAACGTTTTTGTCATCTGCTTGTAGGCTATGTATCCATTATTAATAGCCTACAAGTCTGCTGTCTGAATGATGATCAAACATGTACTGATGAGTTTAATAAAGTTTATTGTACATCACACAAAAGATGAAGCGTCAGTTTTACTTCAGAAAATCACCGTAAGAGCGGAGTAAACACAGTAGCCTAAGTTATAAGAAGTGCGCAAGTAGCCAGTAGAGTTGAGGGAGCATTCCTGTGGGCGGAGGTTAGTCAAGAAACGGTTCTAGTGACATCATTAAAGAAGGAAGTAGAGGGATGTAGTCCAATCGAGCCGTTTTTTGTAGTCAACTTCTGTTAAATAAAATATCTCGCTTGGCATTGAACTTTGAGCTTTATAATTTTACAGATATTATTTATGCTCTAACAGCAACATTACACACTAACTAAAGTTTGAAACATGGGATCGCGCAGAACGGGACCTTTAACATTAAGCACACAGACGGAAGCAGGTTTATTCAATCACTAAGAGCTGCACAGATCCAATATATTGTTACACGTTTGCTTTCATTCTCAGTTTAGTCTACTTAAGTCATGACTGACTCTGTTTGAGTGAATACTCACCAAGACATAGGCCTATATTTTGACAATTTTGTGTATTTGGCCACATAAGCTGCGGAAGAGAACTGAATTCGGGATCATGCACTCTCCGAGAGGCAGCTTTCTGTTTGCACAAGTACTTCGCTTATTGCGTTTAATTAGGGCTGTCACAATTCCTTGATTTAATTTGAGTACACAAAAAAAAAAAAATTCTTGAACAATTTACCTGTTAAGTAACCAGCAAAATACCAGAAGTGGCACATTAGGATGCACGATGTATTGAAAACATTTAAAAACCATACTATAGCATAGTGCTTTTGTGAATTCACAAAGGCTGCAATTCAATTAAATAAATAAATATATGCCCTGCGGATTTAATATGCGCTTTAATTATTTACATGCATGTAGGTTACCGGTGTGTCTCAGAATGGCTCCCTTCACAGTAAATGCTGCTCCACATGAACTGTTATCATTTACATGCGTGGAGCGCGTCTTAAACTGCGTCTCAGCATGCTGTGAGTTTGGGTTGCTTATAACGTTCATCTGAGAACTCAATGTGCGCCATTTCATCAGATTTATAAGGTAAATCATTTATAACTATGCCGACACAGGAGAATACAACAATATGCTTCTAAATATATGAAGTATTCATCGAAATTTCAAAATTCAGAGTTTGCATGTTTTGATGTCCACATATTCTTGTTCAAATACAGTGGCTGTACCATTTATGTCGTAAAGGGGCCAATGAAAGATTAAATGGTTAATTCACCCAAAAAATTCTGTCATTACTCACCCTCATGTCGTTCCAAACCCGTAAGACTTTCGTTCATCTTCGGAACACAAATGAAGATCTTTTTTTGACTACGCAACTTTGACGCTTCAAAAAGTTCATAAAAAGATTGTAAAATGAATCCATAGTGGCTTAGTCCAAATTTTCCGAAGAGACTTGATCACTTTATATGATGAACAGATTGAATTTAATATTCAATCTGATACGTTTTGCAACCCGACATTGCATGTTTGTGGTGGTGGATTCCAAAATGCCATGATCACTGTTCACTGTCTTTAATGCGGAAGTGTCTGTCGCTAATTTGCTTTGTTCTGAATTCTATCATGTGGCTTAGATAAAATTTTGTTGGTTTTGTGTGTCATACGTTTTCCAACCTGGCCAGTTGTCATCATATTCTGCTGAAATGCACACACCGATTGTGTGATGCAATTATTTGTAATGAGGATTTGCATTTTGTTCTGTTTTGGTGATAACTTTTTTATAATTTAATAACTTGCTGTGCTGATTGTTTGTTGCATTTATTGTCAAAGGTAACAATGCAATACTGTAGAAGGGCTCCAGGCTAACATTTGAGAGCAGTAGCACCGGTGCCACAAAGCTCTACAGATGGTGGTGCCAGCACCTGATTTGGTTGTGCTGAGGGGATTTTTAATCAAGTGAATCTAACCTAAAATTAGCCCAACAAACACTCACCGGTGGCCCAACCTTGGCTTGGTGTGTCACGGCATTAAAGTCCACGTGAACCGGAAGTTTACCGACTTTACTTGCTTATTTCCTAGTAGGCCTGCACAATAATGTTTAAACTGATAATCACGATTATTTTGCTCAAAATTATAATCGCGATAATTGATCACGATTATTCTCATTTTAGAAACTACAGAGAAAGAGAAGAGACAGTAAACTATCACCGGCCAATTTGGCTACAAAATTTAAGTTACCAGGCTAGCTAATTCAGAACTTCTACTAGCCAAAAAAAATAATAATTCACAGCTTATTTATATAAGGCTATATTAAAATTTGGATTTCATACATTCATTTCTTATTCAAACAAAAGCCTGTCATCCAGCAATCTCCTCCCTCCCTCATTCATTCTCATCTTTTTTTACCAAAAATGTGTTTTAGGTGAACAGATCAATACAGTACAAAGAACATGTAAGATGTTGTAAAATATCAATGTCTTTTCTGTTAACCAAATCTTTGCTTTTTAATCTACGCTATTGCTTCAATGCTAGTGAACAAGCACTGCTATTTGTTGTGTAGTGACGTGTGTGTGTTCAAGTAAGCCAAAAATGCACAGATTCTGCGCAGTACGCTGTATTTATTAGATCATTTGCGAGTATTTGCACAAAATCCGCGCAGATTTGGCTTACACAAATTTCCCCAGCAAAGTAAGTAAACATAGTACATGTCAAATTGGCCAGTGATTTGACAGCGTTTTGACGGTGTTAATTTCAAACCATCAGACTTCATTTAACCAACTATGACAACTTCACCAGACAGCAAGTCAAAACAAATTGCATGATTTTGATTAGGGATGTCCAGATACCACTTTTTCACTTTTCACTTCCGATACGATACCGATGCCGCAGCTTTGGCTATTTGCCGATACCGATATCAATCCGATATTTTTATTTTATTCTTGAACTAATACTACTAATAATAAAATAGCCTATATGGAAGCACTTTGCTCAATTAGCCACATAAAAACGTCTCACTCAAATGGAGAACAAAATACTTCTCCAGTAAATAGTCCACAACAACAGTTGATAATGAAAGACTGCCACCCTTTATTCAAGATATGAGATATGTTTGGTAATTGTACCTGAATGAATTTAAAATTAATTTGCTATTTCAGATCAATATATTTGTTTCCTTAAAATTTTAATTAACTTTAACGTTACTCATCTGAATTATAAATAATTTATTTCTGTATAAAATAATACTACCATTAAAAACACATTTGATTTTCTTTTTTAATCAATGTAGAATGTGTAACTTAAAAATAAACAGATTAGCGCTCTGTTTTAGGACAAGAAATGAAAACCAATGCAATATGATGAATGTCCAAAAGATGAGATGATTTTTACTTTTAAACAGCGTGTGTGTGTGTGTGAGATTTTGGTTGGGTGACAGTTGTAGGTTACAGTTTGACAAAAGCACAATGTTGTGTTTTACACAAATATAAGTAGGCTAAACACTTTTTGCATTTTAATGATGTCCTAGCTAGCTGTATGAACAAAATGACGGAGTATGTTTTTATGTTTCCACTGTTCGATCGCGCCCGTGCCCCTCTCTCTCTTTCACTCACACTCACACACACACTCCAGCATTGCAATCTTGACATCGCAGCCTGTTCATTTTGCTGCGTTCACACCAAACGCGAATAGAGCGTCAAATTCGTGTCTATCGCGTCTAGTTCGATGCTTGAACAGTTTGAATCCATTCGCGCGCCCAAAGCGAATAGGACGCGCCGTGCCCGTATAATGATAAAGCGAGCGTTTGAAGAGAAATAGACGCATGTTCAGAGCTAAGGCGGGGCTACAGATAAAGCCTAGTTCACACTACATGATTTTAAGCCCGATTTAAGCCCGATTTGCAAATCGTTGCTGGCCGACAGGTCAGGGTGTTATCGCGTGCAAATCTCGGGGGATTAGCGAGCGATGAACGTTCGCCAATCTGTTAGTATGAAAGAGCCAACAACGCATCAAAGACGCTCGCAGACGCCTCACAGACGCGTCGCCGAGCCCAGAAAAATATCTAGCATGCTAGATATCCGGAGCTGTCGCACGACTCAATCTCATGTGATGTCATGAGCTACAGCCAGTCAGAGCAAGGCATGGGTTGAGGTCACCGGGTAAATACCATAGACTGTAAAAAAGTAAATACGCCCGTCAGACAAACATAAGCATGCAGCTACATCTCCGATATAAACATGCTGTAGCCTACTCACATCCAACTCTTTCTGTAGCACAGACAATCCCTGCTGTTCGCGTATGCAGATCCACTCTTTCGCCCATACTCTCTTAATTTTTTTTTTTTGCGTTTTTTTTTTTCAGAGCAAATCATCGCACAAACAGTTTGCAGCACTAATTTCTGTCTGACGTCATATTTGCGTGTTGTGTTCTTTTTCGTCTTCGCTGGGTAGTGGCGCGCGCGCTGTTTCGCGTCATTTCCGGTTCGTTTTATCGCGTGATTTTTCGTGACAAAACGTGGTTTGTAGACAAGATAGAATCGTTGGGTGACAGAGTTGTTGTCAACTCGTGTAGTGCGTTACCTCCTGTTGTGGATCAATCACGTTGTGTTGTGTGGTGTGAACAGCTCAACAACTTGAACACTCCTGATTTCACTGAGAGCAAGTCATGTAGTGTGAACCGCACAGTTCAGCCCGACGTTTTAAAATCATGTAGTGTGAACTAGGCTTTAGGTGTCCCCAGAGCCATAGAGAGAAAGAGTTGCGACACTCTTTGATGTCGCCGCTATGGCTGTCACGTGGTTCATGTAAGCCCCAATAGTTCCAAAACATACGCTGGCTGTCATGTTCTTCTATGGGACTGACAGCAGCGATTGCCTTATTGAACGGTAAATATAAAATAAAACACACACCCAAGTACTTTTTCAGCTGTTATTGCATTTTGTTAATGTAAGTTTTGCATTTGGAGAGGCAGGGTGACAACGAAATACTGTATATTACTTAAGTTTTATGCTATATTTTTAGCGGCTCTAACTTAACTTTTCCATATCATTCATCTGATGATGGACGTCTCGTGATATTTATTTTAGCACAACTGGGCTGTATTAGGCTATTGATTCCCGTGATTTTGCTTATAAATTCCGATTCAGCCATCAGCCTACCTTCGTGATCACGCAAAGAGGTCTGCCGTGGTGGTCCATTCAGAATTCGCTTAGAAGCTAGCTCACTTCTTCTGATGAAAGTGGGCACCACCAGCACCACAACGTGAAACATGATCATGTTAAGACTAAGAATATAATTAACTTGCACGGATTAATTGTTTACCACAAGCCTACTAATGTGCGCTAACAAAGTAAATGAGGTCAGTTTTGATTTCATGGTGACTTAGGAATATATATATATATATATATATATATATATATATATATATATATATATATATATATATATATATATATATATATATATATATATATATATATATATATATATATATATATATATATATATAGGGATATGAAGTGGTCTAGAGGTGTATTGGCACTAAACCCCACATGCACATGTAGAGAAGAAAGGCATGAGTGTGATGGTGGTGTAATGATAGCATGGGTGTAAGGAAGGCCAGGCCCTTTGATCAGGAGACAAGTATAAATTGCTAGAAGACAATGCTATCCTTGTAAGAGCCTAAAACAGATCAAAATTGATAAAGAGGAGAGAATGTGGAAGTGATGATAGGAGAGGATGGTGAGGGAGGCAAACTAAGTAAAGCTGAAGAGCTCTGATTGTGTTACACTTCCACTCAGATTTGGGTGAGTAGTTCTCATTCAGAAAAAGACACAGCGTCCCTAACTCCCTGCAGCCAGTGCTTGCTTTGTTTAAACCTCTCTGAAACAAAGGAGTCCATTATGGAGAAGAGGGGCACACATCTATCGCTCCCTTTCTGTCTTTCTCATAGTTTTCTCATAGACAATGAGGCTCTCAAATGGTCACCTCATAAGAGCACATTACTGTAGGCCGCTGTCCTGGTTTATGTTGTCAGTGAGGTTGTGTAGCGAATCTAGCGATTCATGACTGTTCATGACCTCATTTATGCGTTGTGAACTATTGTGGGCTTTTCCCATGGCACATGAGTGTTGAGTTCCAGTTTAAGCTCTCAGAGGGTCTGAAACTAAATTGAATCCTTTCTTTCTCTGTAGACCAGTGTTCTGTTGAGATCAACTACACTGTTAGACATTCCTATAATTTGTACAGTTATTTACTGTAAAGAGAATTTGCAGTATTATACCTGTGATTCCATCAGCATCATGGGAATTTTCTGTGACGTCAAACACATACAGGGATTTACTGTTTTCTTTAAAATTGCTGTATTTGCCATAATGGCCTTTTTGGTGACATTCCATCATGGTTTTTTTTATTTTCCTAATTTTTAACATTTGGAATGACAGGATTTGCCTTATACCGCGTCTACAGCGGCGCAGCGGCTTGAGCTGGTCAACACTGGACACATCGAAGTGTCCGTTTGAACTTCAAATTAGAGGTTTACACGGAGCACCTGAGGAACCGGGATCCAACGTGGGACCCGTACGGGTTCGGGTCTATATTTTAAATGGTCAGCCAGGTCAGGGTCAGGTCCCAATCTATAACTTCAGGTCCTGAGGTTTTTGTAACTTGCAGCTTGTAAAATTAGGATAAGAATAGTGAGCCGGGATATAAGGTTAAAAAAAACACACAGCGCTAAAAAGCTCTTCAGGTTGCTCCAGCTAACGCGAACGTGCAATCTCAAGCGCATCATGTTTCTACAACAACCAGAGCTTCTGCAGTGACGCAATGATTTTACCAATTGACAATTGGCTCTTATTCCGTCAAGCTGCGCTTTACACTTTCTCCCATTTTTATATGAATGAACTGTCTTGTTTAATCTTAAAGTTTTGGTGATCAGACTCGGCACAGAGATGATGGCTAATAAATAATGCTAACATCAGCGGCCATGGCACTGAACGAGCAATCGTTATTATAGTTCAAAAGGGCAAACAGTCAAAGTTAGTATGCGAGTTAACTCGAGTCGAAATGCAAATCTGCAGTTACTTTTGTCATCCGTCACTGTGACATCAAGTGGACTTTTTGAAGCTGAAATAATGAGTGGATTAAGCATGGTTGGAATAAAGAGCGGAATAACATGGATAGAACTTTCTTGGCGGTGGATTGTAATGCATCACAGTCAGTCAGGTACAAGGAAGGGAGACGACGTGTGTTTATTGTGTTGGTACTTTGGCAGGTTTAGGACTGTCGTGGACAGCCGACTCCCAAAGTTTTTGATATTCTTCATACTCTGTGTGGTGGTCAGTTCACATCAGTAGCAAATTATTTTTTCCAATATGTTTCAATTGATTTTTACCTAATATGGGCATTTTTACCTTTTATAAAGCCGTTTTTTAAACCTAATTATATGCATGCATCCTGTTTTGTCAATTTCATTAATTTAATCAAATTCAGTTATAAAAATAAGACACAATAGGGCTGTTACCGATGAAATTAAATCGGTATCATCAAAATTCATCTTTGCAATATTGAATATTGATATTTAAAATTATTTAAAACAAGAAATGGTACTTTAAATGTGAAATTGAAACCGCCAGTAGGTTGCATCAGTTTACTGTTAATGAGCGAATCATTGAGATTCAACCGATTCATTCAAATGGCTGATTCATTCAAGGAAAGAAGCATTTGATTATCTTAATCTATCCAAGTCAACTGATTCATTCAAAAAGCTGATTCACTCAGTAAGGAAACACCGCCGTGTGTGGCTTTGTTTTTAACTATTTTCATTGGTGAAATGGAGCAAAAACAGGCAATATGGTGTCTAAAATGTAAGTCACTTAATATTAACTTCTTGTTTATTAAACTTGTATAAAATCAATATCACATTTGTCATCATGCTGATATTTGGAGAAAAACTGCACTCTTGTGATATTTATTACTAAATGATATAAATAAAGACTAAATCACAGTGAAAGCGTGCACTCTAAATGCGCATAAATAGTCTAATCTACAAGACAACATCGCGTAGAGTATGCATGCACTCTCTGGGTGTGTGTGAGGGATAAGCTATAGCCTACTCGAAAATGTAAAATCGCACATCTTTAAAACAGCATTTCCGATATTATGGCAGACTATATATATCTCACACCCCTAGTCCAGGTCGGTTCCGGGTAGTACAGTTCTCGGATCTGCACGGGTCCGGGTCCAGCTTTTGAAATAGACGGTTCCGGGTTGGTTCCGTGTAGCACATTACGGGTCTCTTGGGGTATGGGTACGAATTTTTCTGACGTATCACTGATTATAATGGGTTCTATTGTCTTTTTGTTGCGTGGCGCTGCTCTCGTCCGAGGTAGACGCGGAACTAGTACGGCAGCTCCGCGGGTTTTGCCTGGGGATGGAACTTTGTAGTGGAAGAGCTTCGGAGAACATCTGTGCTATGTATTGATGCACCTTACGAAGACCGTTGTCCAGTTTAACCTAGGTTAACATTTACACTTCAACACGGCGGTAACATAATTGTTCCCACGGTAAAATGCGCTAACGTTTCGTTTTACAAACAACTTTGTTAGCTTATTGAATTACCGAATTAAAATTATTTTAGCGAGCAACGCTCAGTTGTAGTTAATGTTGGCCTGTTGAGAAAATAACATTTAGCTAAGTTTTACCTTTTTAGTGACTAGCTATTAGTTCGTTAGTTTTTTTTAAAGCCCACAAAAAATGCAGTTAATCTTAAATTTCATTAAAGATAATAATAATAAACATATCGGCCAATACAGATGTGTTGGCTGATATATTGTGCATTCCTAATATAGGTGACTAGGTATCTAGTCATCAGACATCTTGTCTGATCTTGCCCAATTATTTGAATACTGTTGTTGTTTCTGTATTGGACGCTGAGTGGTATCTTATGTCTACACATATAACACACTCACACACTCACACACACACACACACTCACACACACACACACTCACTTGCAACCAGACTCTAGTTTTGGTGTTTCTATAAACAGCTTTTGGCTTTAGTTCAAATGTGCTAATCCTTGTTCCATATGAAGTGCTGCTGAACTGCTGAAAAGGCCAATTCAAGAGCTCATTAAACGGCTGTTCCCTTAAAAGGTTAGTTCACCCAAAAATGAAAATTCCGTCAGTAATTACTCACCCTCATGTTGTTCCAACTAGGGCTGTCGCGGTGAAGAATTTTCCCTTGCGGTAATTAGGAGTGGCTCAATAGCGCGATATGCGGTTTTACCGCATTTATTAATTTATTTTGATTTATTTGTATTTATTTGTTGCTATATAAATAAGTGTTACGATGTGGTCAGCATGCACAAAAACGAGTAAATTTTCAGTAACCAATAAACCGAAACTAAACAGCGTCTCTGCGCATTGAAAGCCTGTCACTCAGCACGCAGTTGTTACGGCAACGGACTGTCTTTGAGTGAGTCATTAAACCATTCATTCAACAACACGTTCAAAAACGCTGATTGATTCATTAAAAGATAGTAATGAAACAAGGTTAATTATTTTTAACTTTGAGCTCCACTTTTCAAGGCTCAGCTGACCAGCAATGCGTTGCATAGGTAACACTGAAGCTTCACTTCATAGAGACAAATGGCATTGATTCAATGCGTGACTCACTGAGTTTTGTTTCCCGCGACCGCGAGTTTCTCGCGCTGTGGATGCTGACCAGCGCTGTCGCTGATGCCATTCATGGTAAATACCCTTTATTTTAAACGTTAAAAGGATGACAGAACAAATATTTAACTTTCCTTGGACACGGCAACCTTTTCACGAGTATGACTTGACCTCAAAGACAGACGCAGGTAATCGCACGCGCTCAGTCGATCTCTCTCATTCATAGTCTGTTTAGGCTTACGTGCAAATCCACGAAACCTCTGTACAAATCACCATGATAAAACCATGATCGCCACGTCTTATTATCATTAACTTATTTAACATTCAATACACATGCACGAAGTTCAAAACAAGAAGGGTTTCGCCTTATGAAAAAAGAAAACACGTGAATATCGCGGTTGCTGCGGTTACTTAAATTCCTCTGCGGTTGGCTTGTCAGTAGCGCGGTACTGCGATATTGCGGTTATCGCGACAGCCCTAGTTCCAACCCCGTAAGACTTTCGTTTATCTTTGGAACACAAATTAAGATATTTTTGATTAAATATAAGAGCTGTCTCCTCCATAGGCTTCTCTGTAATTGAAACTTGAAAGTTAGCCCAGAAAGTTAGTAAAGACAATGTTTAAAATAGTCCAAGTGACTACAGTGGCTCAACCATAAATTTATCAAGTGACGAGAATACTTTTTGTGTGTAAAACAAAACAAAAATAACGACTTTATTCAACTATTCATTTTCTTCTGTGTGGGCCTCTGAGTGAGTTCACGTAGTGTAACAGCGCAGCGCTTCTGGGTTGTACGTCAGAACGTAGGCTCTCTATTGGCCGACGCTGGTCGTGTGTGTGTGATGCGTGTAGTGAGGCCAATAGTTAGCCTACGTTCTGACGTACAACCCAGAAGCACTACGTGAACTCACATCAGAGGCCCACACAGAAGATTTTTGGGGGGTTTTTACGCAAAAAAAGTATTCGAAATGGTTTGAAATTCACGCCATCGTTAATCATACGAGTACAGCTCGCGGTAATGAAGGGGCATGACATTTCCCGAACACGCTTTAAGCGCTGCCAATCACAACACATTGGGCCAGCTAACCAATCACAGACAGCACATTTCGTTTTTCGGAAGGAGGGGCTTCATCGAATACGACACGTTCAACCAGACTTGGGAGAGAGGAGCTGTAATAATGTAAAATATGTGAAAATAAGTTTTTTTGAACAATCAAGCATGAAAACATAGTACACCCCAAAAACAAGATCAAGTCTTTGTAAAAGGGCATAATAGGACCCCTTTAACATTTTTGCTTTTGCTCTAAATATTAATTATGTATGGAATAATTAACTGCATGCCGTCATTATTGAAAAATAATGCACATCTGTCATGGCCTAATTCACCATGTACATTTATTATTATTATTATCATCATCATCATCATCATCATCATCATCATCAATCATCATCATCATCATCATCATCATCATCATCATCATCATCATCATCATGGGGCTGTTGAATGCTAATTTTGCTTGATTTTTTGATTGGTTAATGTTCTAAGAGGTTCAGTTTTTTTTCCAGTAAATGAACATCTATGAAGTAGTTACAGGTCATTACAGCTCCATAACATATGGCCAAATGATTTAAATTATTTTAAAGGTCCTTACAGCCTACAACATAAAATGAACCAAAACCCACAGAGTCACTGACCAAGCAAACAAATATGAAAGCAATTTCCTTTTACTCTGAATTACTCTGTCCCACGGTTGACTTTTTTTATTTAAAAAAAGTTACACAACAGTTAGCTACAGGACATTTCTCAGTAGCGAGGTGTAGTGGTTGACCTATATGTTGCCATGGCCAATATATTGGCCGATATTTGACATTTTTTTAATATAATTTAAACAAGTCTGAATGTGTAGGCTAATGTGCGTAAATG
Source organism: Squalius cephalus (assembly GCF_949319135.1). Taxonomy (NCBI): domain Eukaryota; kingdom Metazoa; phylum Chordata; class Actinopteri; order Cypriniformes; family Leuciscidae; genus Squalius; species Squalius cephalus. Next base: position 21,905,580 of record NC_137140.1, on the reverse strand, counting down.
TATCAATAATATTCCTTCGGTTGACCACTAGTGAGGTGGTAACGTCGTTTTTTTGTTTGTTTTTTGCAGCAAGTGAGTGAATGTACCTAAAGATCTTTCTTACCTGTCCACACTTTCTGCTTTTGTTTTTCTTTATCATTATTAAGTGTCCTCATACTTTCAAAATGGTTGACATATATTTTATTTTGTATGTACATTTTGTAATTATAATGCAGTTCATATTTCTGTTCATTATCCTGAGAAAGTGCGATGGCCTGAAAAGTGGATGTTCTGTCATGTTGAATAGTTGATGGTAAATAAATAATCAACATTCTCTCCTGCTATTTGCTCCTAACAATGTGCCCATTCATAGCTGTGAAAGTTTACTGTAACCTCTCACAAACATAAGCTTCAAATGTGTGCAATATTCAAATGGTATTGAATTGTGAAAAATTACATTTTCTTTTTTTGAATTACAGTATGTCCTTTTCACTTCACTCTTTTTAGGACAATAGTAATAGAAAGACCTATATTTGCAGAAATTTAGTTTTGTTAAAGTCAGCTTTGACAGTGGCATTAAGAAGAGCGGTGCTTGTTTTTTTTTTATTTATAAGAGCCTACTCATGGCTAGATGTTTGTCTGTAGGCAGAGAGACACTATATGGTACTATGTATAAAAGGAGGCCATTGCTGGTAGAGTTAAATAACCATTTGAATTTCTGTGGTCTGTGTGTAATGCAGTGTCTGGATTTCTTTTTGTGTCTGCCATCTACAGTATTTTTCTGAAAGGGATGACTTCAGGGGGAGCATTGCATGTTTGTTTGTTAGTTGTTGTTTTTTTTGTAAAAAACATTTTAGCGTTATTTTATATAATAATATATATTAAAAAAATATATAAAAAAAAAAGAAAAAAAAAAATATATATATATATATATATATAATATATATATATATATATATATATATATATATATATATATATATATATATATATATATATATATATATATATATATATATATATATATATATATATATATAATATATATATTTATACATATACATATATACAGGTGCTGGTCATATAATTAGAATATCATCAAAAAGTTGATTTATTTCAGTAATTGCGTTAAAAAAGTGAAACTTGTACATTATATAGACTCATTACATGCAAAGTGAGATATCTCAAGCCTTTATTTGTTATAATTTTGATGACTATGGATTACAGCTTATGAAAACCACAAAATCAAAATCTCAGAAAATTAGAATATTACATGAAATCACACAGTAATTACACAGTAATCCCATGGTCATTCAACCAGGTTTTGGTTCTTTTGGCAGTGTGGGCAGGTGCAAATCCTGCTGGAAAATGATGGAAGCATCTCCATAAAGCTTGTCTGCTGAAGGAAGCATGAAGTGCTCTGGAAACGTCCTGGTAGACGGCTGCGTTGAGTGGACAGCACAGTGGACCAACACCAGCCGATGACATGGCTCCCCAAACCAACACAGACTGTGGAAACTTCACACTGGACTTCAAGCATCTTGGATTGTGTGCCTCTCCATTCTTCCTCCAGACTCTGGGACCTTGGTTTCCAAATGAGATGCAAAATTTGCTCTCATCAGAAAAGAGGACTTTGGTCCATTGTGCTTTATTAAATCCAGAGTCAACGCAGCCGTCTACCAGGACATTTTTAGAGCACTTCATGCTTCCTTCATTTTCCAGCAGGATTTGTACCGGCCCACACTGCCAAAAAAAACAAAACCTGGTTCAATGACCATGGGATTACTGTGTAATTACTGTGTGATTTCATGTAATATTCTAATTTTCTGAGATTTTGATTTTGTGGTTTTCATAAACTGTAAGCCATAATCATCAAAATTATAACAAATAAAGACTTGAGATATCTCACTTTGCATGTAATGAGTCTATATAATATACAAGTTTCACTTTTTTAACGGAATTACTGAAATAAATCAACTTTTTCATGATATTCTAATTTTATGACCAGCACCTGTGTGTGTGTGTGTGTGTGTGTATATATATATATATATATATATATATATATATATATGTATATGTATAAATTAATTTTCTATTACAATATTCAATTCCTAACTGAGTTTCTCACATTTCACAAGAAAATCCAATGAAAAGCCCAGAACACTCTAGATCACTCCACCTCCCCCCTTACCCAAAACATTATTCAAAGCATATCCATGAGAGAATAAGACCAGCAAAGCAAGATAAGTGATTGAATCCAGAAGTTAAAATAATATTATTGGGGTTGACATCTTTAATTTATGTGCTTTTTTAGATGTATGTGCTTTATGTGGTTATTTTTATCTAGTTTAAAGTTTACTTTGAGGAATCCTATGGACCCCTTGGGAGTTTGCTTATAGGCTCATTTAATTTCTCTCATGGATCATCTCATCTATCAGTCAGAGGGTCTTTCATTCGTCCTGAGAAAGCGCTTTATATATCTGCTTCCATTATTTGTTTTCATGCTACGAGGCTTAGCATGTGGATTAGCTTGAGGTCTCTTGTGTGTGTGTGTGTGTGTGATGGGTACTAGGCCTAACTGTTGAGCTCACAGTATAATCATGAGAGAATCCCTGCAATCATCATCTTTCATTTACTAACTGACATCTACACTCTGTCTGAATCATAAGTATGAGTGGTACCCATACTCCATTTCCAGTTGACCATAGGAAAGAGTAGTGTCTAGACAGTGTTAGAACAGTTATTTCTTTAAAGAATAGGGTTGTGCCGATAGATGATAATATCGTGTAATAATAGTCAGAGATATCGCAGATGGCTGATGCCTTTGACAATATCAACATGATGATTTGCTCGTTTTCCCATTTAGGCCTATGCATTAAATTATTATCAGGCTAGTATCAAATTAATATTTGGACCTACAATTCATTTGCCTTCCCTATAATTTCACAACGACATCACCACATAACCACACTTGCGACACAGACGCGCGTGTCGCGTCTATTACTATTAGAGGGCATCATATATAACAACCAATATTAATAAAAGGGTTCAAAATAGGATTGAGGACTGAAAATGTTTTAGACTACAAAACTACATCCCATGTCAAAATTTAATTGCAAGATGATCTATTCACAAGTTGTCAAGAGTGCTTGTTCTAAAACCATTCTTATGTCGTTGTTTGAGCAAAGGCAAAAATGGCATGGTTGTTTGTCCGAAAAAATGTTTTCCATGGCACAACAAAACATTTTAATAACACTAATAGCAATACAAATACAGATTACTATTATTAATAATACAATTATTACTAAAATTATAAGCCTAATAACAGTCTTTAGTTTCGAACACAGGACAAAAGCATGCAGCTTTAAACAGACTTTAATGATAGTGAACAAATTAGAAGAATCAAAAGTTCTTTTTAAACAATTTTTTTTTTAATGTGTGGTCCTCAAGAGAAATATTAAGCCAATAAAAAAGGGTTAGTTCACCAAAAATAAAAATTCTGTCATTAATTACTCACCCTTGAGTCTTTCCAAACCTGTAAGACCTTTGTTAATCTTCAGAACACACTTTCTGTAATGTGAAATGACTTTTTATTCATCAATTTTTTTCTTTCTTCTGTGTCAGTCCCTGACGCTGTTCACGTTGTAAACACAGTGCAGCGCTTCCGGGTTCTACGTCAAAATGCTGGTTCAGTATTGGCCGGTTCCTGTGTCAGCATCACACGCATGCGTCGTGGTGCTCATGTGAACCACGTCAGAGACTGGCACCGGCATAACTCTCGTGCAAAGTTTGCCAATTTCATGTGTGATAATCCACGGGCTCGCTTTTTAGGTGAATTATTTCTATGAGAAGTTTTTCTTTATCACCAACTCTATCTTTCTATCTATCTATCTATCTATCTATCTATCTATCTATCTATCTATCTATCTATCTATCTATCTTTCTCATTTCCGGTGATAAAAAAAGTAAATGAGTAAATAATCATTAGTTAAATGCAAAAACTCCTATGACTATGGAGCATACCGCTCTGCAACACTATTAGAGGGCATCATATATAACAACCAATATTAATAAAAGGGTTCAAAAGTTGTGTGGCTGCACTACAGTAGTCACACAACAGCTGTAGAAATCAACTAATTCCATCCGTCCTGCTACTCCCTTGTGCTTCATCCACACATGTCACAGCCATCTGTCTGCCATCAAAATGATGTCCTGCCTCATGTTTTCTGTATTACAGCCCACATGTGAGAAGCATGTCAGTGTCTTAACTGCTGCAACCCTGAATCCATTTTAGATTTTTAATCTAAAGCAAATTTAAAAAAATCTTATAGAGGCTATGAAAATAGCCAAGGAAGCTGGCATGGGGTGTTAAAACACAAACAAACCAGCCAACCTGTGACAGTTTGTGACTTTTCACCTTTTTGTAGTTTTTATATTTTTAGCATGTAAGCAATGCATACAGTTGCTGTGGTAAACTCCTCTTTTTAAAAAGTTGCATCAACAAATGAATCCCTTTAAGCCGTTACAGCCATACACATTCAGACAAGACAGGATGTGCCAACCATTCAAATGTTTGGGGTCAGTAAGATATATTTTTTCTTTTATTAAAGGAATTGATACTTTTATTCAGCACAGATGCATTACATTGATCAAAAGTGACAGTAAAGACTTACATTGTTACAAAAATCTATTTTAAAGAAATGCTGTTCTTTATGATTTTTTTAATTGGTTACACTTTATTTTAAGGTGTCTTTGTTAGTAATTTTTGCACTGTCTTTTGCAGTGTAATTGAAGGACTAAGTAATATTAATTATAAACATGTACTTACTATACATGTACTTACTATAGGGTCAGGGGTTGGCTTAGTGTTAGTTGCATGTCATTATGCATAATTCACTGTTATTACTAACTACGATAGTGTGGCTTCTAAAAAAAAAACCTTTTGTAATCAGTATTGTACTGTTGTAACTTGACTTGAAAAGGTGCCATTCAAGTGGAAAGCATTACACAGCAGCATGTTTGTGGTGATAATCAGAGAAGGCAGTGTGTGGAGTTTTAATAATCAGACAAAAATCAGCTGATTCCCTCAAGGGAATTATTCTAACTCTCTCCAACACTGGTGGGTGCTTCTAGTGGTGTATCTTCTTGTGTGTCTGTGCCGATCCACAGATGAATGAATAGAGAGAGCGCTGATGTGTGGTAGGGTGGCAGAGTGCCTCTGGAAGCTGTCCTCTAAAAAGAGCCCTAAATAAATCATTCATCTCCTTATGACTCCACACAGCCTCTGAGGGCCCATAGAGACGGTCACGCACAATACTCACCCAAACTCTCACTGAAGGAATGGGGTTTTGTTCTCACACAAACGCCCCCAATCATCACGTTAATGACTCTTACAATGCTCCAAACCTCAAATGCACCTTTGATGGTGCACACACACACCCCTCTCATGTGCACAATAAGGCTCAGTAGAAATGAACTTTGAGCCAGCTGAAACTATTGAACCATTTCTTCATGTAGACTTTGCATAACCTTCAATGTGTTTGTTTATAGAATAACTTGAAAGTGTTGTGGTTTGGATACAAGACATTCATTAATACATGCTCTCTAGAATGAGGTTATGACCTTTTGTACGACATTTAAAGGTTTTGTGATGAATTAATGAACCCACACTAACTTCTCTTCAACTATCCTCTAGTCTACACTTTTATGTTTGAGTGGATGATTAGTAAATGTTTTATGCTATATCTCCACCTGGTGGTTACAACACGCAAACGTATACCTTTCCACTATAGGGCTCAAGCATTATTTTGCTTCTTTGGTTAAAATAATAATAATAATAATACTATAGTTTTTTTTATTTGCCCTACTAATATTTTCACTGGCTCCACAACATTTGTATTTTTTTTGTCATACATACAAAACACATTCTTAGAAATAGTTGAATAGTTAGAATTGCATTAAAATGTGGCATTTTATTAAAGGAATTTTTGGTAAAATGATTCTACCTTTCCATAATTTTTCATTTCTCTGTGCCTCTCTTTTAGTTTTATCAGATTGTTGTTACGGCTGAGAAAACCTCCTGAAGCAACTCACTCTTCTTGTCGATCAGGTATGTGGTTGTCTATGCGTGGGAATATGTGTGTTGTCAGTTGTCAGGAATATGGTGTTTAGTTGTGAGCTGATAAGTGCAGCATGTGCAAGCTGCATTAATGTGTGTAAGCATATTTACACACAACTGATGTTACAATTTTAATGTTAAAGCACTTTTCCTTAATCTACCTAGCCTGTTAAAAAAAAGTCATTCAGAAGAGTGTGGCTTCTTGGCATTCTCAAAACATTTACTCTACTGTAATGAAATATTAAAATATATGTATATCAGAATAGACAACTACTTTTAAATATCCAATAATAGAGAAAAAAGGCTTTTCTTCATCAACCAGCAGGGGCTAATGTGGCTGTGTTATACAAATCTTGACTACATGCTTGTGAATTCCTTGCAGAAGACAAGCAAAGACATAAATGTTTAACATGCAAAAAATCAGCCCTGGATATACATCCACGTTTTGATTTGTGTCAGTAGAGAAACATACTTTTTGCTCTCATATAACAGTGTGAGATCTTCCAGCAAGGGATAACTGCCAAAGATAACCAGCCAATCTCTGAGTCTTTGGGGCCGACACAGCAACAGATAAGCTTATAGCCAAGTGACTTCATTTTTATTATAGTTTTAGCAGACACGCACTGATAGAGTCAGTCTGCCTTATGATTCGTTACTGGCACGTGGCAATTTATTGTGTTCCAATGATTCATTGTATGAAGTCAGGGGAGCGTTTTGTAGTTTCCATAAAAACAGGCATGTGTAGTTTATGGATAAAGTCCTACCAGGCCGTCTTGACCTTCATGGCAGCAGATTTGCTGTATGTGAGCATAGACGAACAGTGAGTAAGGTTGACTTAGAATGTGTGAAAAGCTAAATATTTAGGTGTGACTACCAGACAATATTTAAGATGCATCCTTTTATAGGTGTACATATTAACGTAAATATACATTCCACAAAATGCAGTAGACAAGCAATTAATCATATAAACTCAGCAAAAAAAGAAACGTCCCTTTTTCAGGACTGTGTATTTCAACAATAATGTTGTAAAAATCCAAATAACTTTTACAGATCTTCATTGTAAAGGGTTTAAACAATGTTTTCCATGCATGTTCAATTAACCATAATCAATTAATTAACATGCACCTGTGGAATGGTCGTTAAGACCTTAACAGTTTACAGAGAGTAGGCATTTAAGGTCACAGTTCTAAAAACGCAGGACACTAAAGAGACTTGTCTACCGACTGCAACTACCCGAGTCACACTAGGAACACACAATCCCTCCATCAGTGCTCAGACTGTCCGCAATAGGCTGAGAGAGGCTGGACTGAGGGCTTGTAGGCCTGTTGTAAGGCAGGTCCTTACCAGACATCACCAGCAACAATGCCCGCCTATGGGCCCACCTTCGCTGGACCAGACAGGAGTGGCAAAAAGTGCTCTTCACTGATGAGTCACGGTTTTGTCTCACCAGGGGTGATGGACGGATTCGTGTTTATCGTCGAAGGAATGAGCATTACACCGAGGCCTGTACCCTGGAGCGGGATCGATTTGGAGGTGGGGGGTCCGTCATGGTCTGGGGCGGTATATCACATCACCATCGGACTGAGCTTGTTGTCATTGCAGGCAATCTCAATGCCTTGCGGTACAGGGAAGACATCCTCCTCCCTCATGTGGTACCCTTTATGCATGCTCATCCGGACATGATCCTCCAGCAGGACAATGCCACCAGCCATACTGCTCGTTCTGTGCCTGAGTTTCTGCATGACAGCAATGTCAGTGTTCTGCCATGGCCAGCGAAGAGCCCGGATCTCAATCCCATTGAGCACGTCTGGGACCTGTTGGATTGCAGGTTGAGGGCATTCCCCCCAGAAATGTGCAGGAACTTGCAAGTGCCTTGGTGGAAGAGTGGGGTAACATCTCACAGCAAGAACTGACAAATCTGGTCCAGTCCATGAGGAGGAGATGCACTGCAGTACTTCAAGCAGCTGGTGGCCACACCAGATACTGACTGGTACTTTTGATTTTGAGCCTCCCTTCATTCAGGGACACATTATTCTATTTTTTGTTAGTCACATGTCTGTGAAACATTTTTAGTTTATGTCTTATGGTGTTGACTCTTTTAGTGTTCATACAAATATTTACACACATTAAGTTTACTGAAAGTAAAAACAGTTGAAATTCAGAGGACGTTTCTTTTTCTGCTGAGTTATATAGTCTATTCAGGTGACAATTCAGCAGTTAAAAATGCAACCAATGAGTCAGCACAGCTGAATTTAGCCCCTACCTGCTCTTATTTCAGTACAGATGGTGCACAAGTTTCGGGTAGCCCTTTGTCGTAATTCATTTTTCTAATACACCAGCTTTAGAGGCTCATTCAGTCCCACATATGTGCTGTAATGCCCATGATTTACTGGTCTATAAGACTCTTAATGCACCTGCAGATGATTCAGTGATCTCCTGGGGCCCTTGATTCACAGATTCACATATTCTCTATGATGAAGCAGTGATGCTAAAGTCTATTAGAGACCGATAATCACTACAAATTTTATTTAATCCATAATGTTTCTTTTGTTGTCTATGGCAGAGAATGGCTCAACTTTACAGCTGCATGCCAGTAATATAAGTAGCTCAAAGGCAAAATGGCAATTTTTCTTTTGCCATATGTGTATCCACTTCATCGGTTTGTTCTGTGTTCTTGAGTATCTTGATACTGTCTGTTTTATTGACTAAGAAACTGCTTCAGATGATTCGGTGAGAAAGCTGTGAATAGAGGTCTGAACTGATTCAAAAGAATGATTATTTACGACTGATTGCAATTGCTGGTTCAGCCAACAGAAATAGCCCAGAACACAGATTTGGCCCCCATTCACTTCTGGGTCAGTGGAGCTTGGAACTGTACACCTTATTATAATATTCACTGTTTCAATAGTACAGCCACAAGATGTAAACAATTTGCATATTAACATGATTTTAGTGTGGGGAAAAAACGCTTACTAATCTTTTCTGTGTAAAGATGTAGCCAATTTTACAACTGTATTCAAATAATACAGAAGTTTTAATGGAAGAATTAATATAAGTGCTTTTATGAAATGATAATCTTTAAGTTTCTGTTTTAAAATATTCCAAAAAGTGGTCCCATTTACTTCTTGAAGTAATCAACATTGTCACAAATGCTGTAAACTATGTTAACTTGTATTTAACCTAGAATATTCCTTTAATATAAAAAATCTAATGCATCTTAATTCATACCAAGTTTGCTTGCTTAGTTTTGGTTCCTCCTGCGTCTGTCCGTGATAAGACTAAGGCTCTCGAGTAGGCACTTATTAAAAATAAATAAGGAATTTCTTCGCTACTGCTAAAAAATAGATTCTATGTAATGTAATCTATTCGCCATGTTGTCATTATCATGTGACCAACCAGCGTCAGTTATATTACTTCACTGCCATTCACAAATTCTCTCCTGTGGCTTCATGTACATCGTATGCACACTTCAGAATTTCGCTGGAAGAAGTAGGTCATCCAGGTACTATTTGCCTACGCTTTTATCATAATATGAGTACTGTGAATTTGGACATACTACTCTTGAGACATTCTTTTTTTGCCTACTATATAGTAGGTAAGTATAAGATTTCAGATGCAGCCTAAGAGATATAGTACCTGTTTTGTGCTGCTTCCCCCAATGCTCACCTTTCCCTTGACTTGTGTATGAGTGCAAAAGTGTGTTTGGTTTTACTCATTCTTCCAGAAGTTGCTCAGCGCTAATATTAGTCCAAGTGTTTTATTGACTGGATGGAAGACTACATTTTCTCACTGTATGAAGTTTACAGACACATAAACACGCTTGCATACATTGGAATAGTGCTTGGTGCGTGTGCTCTTAAAACAGCATGTGCACACCAATGACACGCCATGCGTTTAATAACACGACTGCAACGAGTCAGTCACAGGCAGGAGTTACAGGACTAGAGGGAGAGAGGGAGAGATCGACAGAAGGGTCAGCAAAGAGGGGGAATAGGCAGAGGATGATAATGTAACAAAGAAATAGAGGGTGAAATGTGTTAAGCTGACCTCAAGCTTCATGTGTATTGTCTCTTTGAGGTCTGTCTGTTCTTGTGGGCGTTTGCGAAATGTTTAACATCTGATCTCTACAGTGTTCTTGCCGTGTGCAATTTGTGTGTTAAATCGTTTTTTACCTATGAAATGCAAGTCTCTTTGCTCAACTTTCCCTCTGTCTTCTTTCTGGTTCAAATTGCAGATCAACCTGATGGTTGCACTTAGTAAATTGTAATTGGCTGTAATGTCACCACTAGATGGCAGCAGTGTGCTTTCCCATTATCATATAGCGGCGTATGATTGAATCTCCAGCATACCTTTCATTGCAATCAGGGTTTTTTTTCCCTCTTCTCTCCATACAGATTCTTGTTCCACAAACCTGATACTGTGTGATCTATATAGAGGCAGAGCAAGTATGGTTGCCCCCACCTTCCTCTTTCCATCTCTTAGTTTTTCATTTGTTCTTTCAGGCCACTGGTTACAGGTCTTTGGGGTGACATAAAGGTTTCAAGGTGCTTTTGGTGCCGCGGCAAGGATCCGGACAGGCACAGGCCCCTGGACGGAAAAAGCAGAAATTGGAATTGATTTCAGGAACATTTGGGGGCTAATGTATCTCTGTCTCTTTCATTCTGTCCCTTAATTTCTTCTTCTGTTCCTTTGCCTCACATCTTCCACATTTTGAACTCATTATATATTGCACAGTGCAGTTCAATTTGTAGGGCTTCTCCTGTAATTGTATATGCATGCTCAACTAAGATTTTTGGTACTTAATATAATCATATCTATGTCGTTATTGTCTTTTTATAGATTTGCCAATGACATAACCAAGGGTTTGCAGACTCTTCCTGGGGTCGAGTCGCCCAACCCCAACGCTGCTGGATTGTTGTGAGAACGTTGTGAAGTTGAAAGGAAGCTGATTTGCCGCTCACCATGCCAGCCCTCTCCACCAGAACTGGCAGTGAGATAGGTACCTCATCTTACACCCTACTACACCTTATTGTATGGCAATTAGGTCCTCTAGTAGTTTGACCAGCAAACTTGGCCAAATGTCAACTTCCAGCTTATAAAACTATTTAATGTTTATTGTTAAAAATAACACACCAA